>NW_027436824.1:0-175682 GCF_047716275.1 Strix uralensis
TACTCTCTCAATTTCCTCTCTCTTCCTCCTCTCTTTTCCTCTCTCTCTCTTCCTCCTCTCTCCTCATTCCTCTCTCTTTATCCTCTCTCTTTCTCCTCTCTTTTCCTCCTCTCTTTTTCCTCTCTCTTCCTCCTCTCTCTATCCTCCTCCTCTCTTTCCTCCTCTCTCTTCCTCCTCTCTTTTCCTCCACCTCTTCCTCCTCTCTCCTTTCCTCTCTCTTCCTCGTCTCTCTTCCTCCTCTCTCTACCTCCTCTGTCTTCCTCCTCTCTATCCTCCTCTCTCTTCCTCCTCTCTCACTCCTCTCCCTCCTACTCTCTTCTTCCACATCTCTCTTCCTCCTCTCTCCTCTTCCTCTCTCTCTCTTCCTCCTCTCTCTTCCTCTCTCCTCTCTCCTCTCTCTTCCTCTCTTCCTCCTCTCTCTTCTCCTCTCTTCTCTCTCTCTCCTTCTCTCTTTCCTCCTCTCTTCATCCTATCTCCTCTTCCTCTCTGTTTCTCCTCCTTTTCCTCCTCTGTTTCCTCCTCTTTCCTCTCCTCTCTCTTCCTCCTCTCTCTTCTCCTCGCCTTCCTCCTCTCTCTTCCTCCTCTCTCTCTTCCTCTCTCTTCCTTATCTCTCTTCCTCCTCTCTTTTCCTCTATCTCCCATTCCTCTCTCTTCCTCTTCTCCTTCCTCCTCTCTCCTCTTCCTCTCTCCTCCTCTCTCTTCCTCTCTCTCTTCCTCCTCTCTTTCCTCCTCTCTCATCGTCCTATCTCTTCCTCCTTCTCTTCTCCTATCTCCATCGTCCTCACTCTTCCTCCTCTCTCTTCCTCCTCTCTCTCTCCTCCTCTCTATTCCTTCTCTCTCCTTACTCTCTCTCTTCCACTTCTCTCTCCTCTTCTCCTCTTCACCCTCTCCCTCCTCTCTCTTCCTCCTCTCTCTTCCTCCTCTCTTTTCTCCTCTCCTCTCCTCTTCCTCTCTCTCCTTCTCTCTTCCTCCTCTCTCTGCCTCCTCTCTCTCTTCCTCCTCTCTCTTCCTTCTCTCTCTCTCCTCTCTCTCTCTTCCTCGTCTCTGTTCCTTCTCTCTCATCCGCCTCTCTCTTCCACTCCACCGTCCTTCCTCCTCTCTTCTTCCTCCTCTCGTCATCCTCTCTCTCTCTTCCTCCTCTCTCTTCTCTTCCTCTATTCTCTATTCCTCCTATCTCCTTTTACTCTCATGTTCCTCAATTCTCCTCTTCTCCCTCTCACCTCCTCTCTCTTCCTCCTCTCTCTTCCTACTCTCTTTTCGTCCTCTCTTTCCTCCTCTATCATCCACCTCTCTCTTCCTCCTCTCTCTTCTCCTCACTCTTTCTCTCTCTCTCCTTCTTCTTCCTCTCTCCTCTTCCTCTCTCTCTCTTCCTCCTCTCTCTTATCCTCTCTCTCTCTCTCTCTTCCTCCTCTCTCTCCTCCTCTCTCTCTCTTCCTCTCCTCTCCCTTCCTCTCCTCTTCCTCTCCTCTCTCTTCTTCCTCTCTTTTCCTCCTCTCTCATCCTCCTCTCTCCTCTCCTCTCTCTACTCCTCCCTCTTACTCTCTCTTTTCTCCTCTCTAGTTTTCCTCTCTTTTCCCTCCTCACTCCTCTTCCTCTCTCTTCCTCCTCTCTCTTCCTCCTCTCTCTTCCATCTCTCTCCTCCTACTCTCCTCTCTCCACTCTCTTCCTCCTCTCTCTTCTTCCTCTCCTCTTCTCCTCTCTTCCTCCTTCTCCTCTTCCTCACTCTTCTACCTTCTCTTCCTCCTCTCTCCTTCTCCTCCTCTCTCTCTCCACCTCTCTCCTCTCCTCTCTCCTCCTCTCTCTCCTCCTCTCTCTTCCTCCTCTCCCCTCCTCCTCTCTCTTCCTCCTCTCTCTTCCTCCTCTCTCTTCCTCCTCTCTTCTTTCCCTCTCTTCTTCCTCCCTCTCTCCTCTTCCTCTCTCTTCCTCCTCTCTCTTCCTTCTCTCTTTCCTCCTCTCTCTTCCTCCTCTCTCCTCTTCCTCTCTCTTCCTCCTCTCTCTTCCTCTCTCCCCTCTCTCTTCCACCTCTCTTCCCCCTCTCTCTTCCTCCTCTCTTTTCCTCCTCTCTCTTCTTCCTCTCTCTATCTCCTCTCTCTTCCTCCTCTCTTTTCCTCCTCTCTCCTTCCTCCTCTCTCTTTCCTCCTCTCTCTCCTCCTCCTCTCTCTTCTCCTCTCTCTTCCTCCTCTCATTTCCTCCTCTATCATCATTCTCTCTCTTCCCCTCTCTCTTCATCCTCTCTCTTCCTCATCTCTCTTCCTCCTTTCTCCTCTTCCTCACTCTTCATCTTCCTCTCTTCCTCCTCTCATCCTCTTCCTTTAGTATTCCCCCTCTCTCTTTCCTCCTCTCTCTTCCTCCTCGCTCTTCCTCCTCTCTCTTCTTCCTCTCTCCTCTTCCTCTCTCTTCCTCCTCTCTCTTCCTCCTCTCTCTTCCTGCTCTCTTTTCCTCCACTCTCCCATTCCTCTCTCTTCCTTCTCTCTCCTCCTCCTCTCTTCCTCTTTATTCCTCATCTCTCTTCCTCCTCTCTCCTCTTCCTCTCTTTTCCTCCTCTCTCCTCCTTCTCTCTCCTCTTCTTCTCTCTTCCCCCTCTCTCTTCCTGCTCTCTATTCCTCCTCGCTCATCTTCCTCCTCTCTTCCTCCTCTCTCCTCCTCCTCTCTCCTCTTCCTCTCTCTTCCTCCTCTCTCTTCCTCCGCTCTTTTCCTCCCCTCTCTTCCTCCTCTCTTTTCCTCCTCTCTCCTCTTCCTCTCTCTTCCTCCTCTCTCTTCCTCCTCTCTCTTCCTCCTCTCTCTTCCTCTCTCTCTCTTCCTCCTCTCTTTTCCTCCACCTCTTCCTCCTCCTCTCTCCTTTTCCTCTCTCTTCCTCCTCTCTCTTCCTCCTCTCTCCTCCTACTCACTCTATCCCTCCTCTCTCTTCCTCGTCTCTCTTCCTCCTCTCTCTACCTCCTCTGTCTTCCTCCTCTCTATTCCTCCTCTCTCTCCTCCTCTCTCTTCCTCCTCTCTCCTCCTACTCTCTTTCTTCCTCATCTCTCTCCTCCTCTCTCCTCTTCCTCTCTCTTCCTCCCTCTCCTCCTCCTCTCTCTCTTCCTCCTCTCTCGTTCTCCTCTCTTTCCTCCTCTCTCTCATCTTCCTCTCTCTTCCTCCTCTCTCTTCCACCTCTCTCTTCCTCCTCTCTCTTCGTCCTCTCTTTTCCTGCTCTCTCCCATTCCTCTCTCTTCCTCCTCTCTCCTCCTCCTCTCTTCTTTTCCTCATTCTTCCTCATCTCTCATCCTCCTCTCTCCTCTTCCTCTCTCTTCCTCCTCTCACCTCCTCCTCTCTCCTCTTCTTCTCTCTTACTCCTCTCTCTTCCTCCTCTCTCTTCCTCCTCTCTCTTCCTCCTCTCTTTTCCTCCTCTCTAATCCTCCTCTCTCTTCCTCCGCTCTCTTCCTCCTCTCTATTCCTCCTCTCTCATCTTCCTCTCTCTTCCTCCTCTCTACTCCTCCTCTCTCCTCTTCCTCTCTCTTCCTCCTCTCTTTTCCTCCTCTCTCTTCCTCCTCTCTCTTCTTCCTCTCTCTTCCTCCTCTCTATTCCTTCTCTCTCTTTTTCCCTCTCTCTTCCTCCTTTCTCCTCTTCCTCCCTCTCCCTCCTCTCTCTTCCACCTCTCTCTTCCTCCTCACTTTTCCTCCTCTCTCTTCCTACTCTCTCTCTTGCTCCTCTCTCTTCCTATTCTCCTTTCCTCCTCTCTCTTCCTCCTCTCTCCTCCTCTCTCTTCCTCCTCTCTATTCCTCCTGTCTCTTCCTCCTCTCTCATCCTCCTCACTGCTCCTCCCCTCTCCTCTTCCTCTCTCTTCCTCCTCTCTCTTCCTCCTCTCTCTTCCTCCTCTCTCTTCATCCTCTCTCCTCTTCCGCTCTGTTCCTCCTCCCTTTTCCTCCTCTGTCTTCCTCATCTTTCCTCTTCCTCTCTCCTTCTCCTCTCTCTTCCTCCTCTCTCTTCCTCCTCTCTCTTCTCTCCTCTCTCCTCTCTCCTCTCTCTTCCTCCTCTCTCTTCCTCCTTTCTTTTCCTCCTCTCTCCCATTCCTCTCTCTTCGTCCTCTCTCCTCCTCCTGTCTCCTCTTCTTCTCTCTTCTGTCTCTCTTCCTCCTCTCTCTTCCTCCTCTCTCTCCTCTCTCTTCCTCCTCTCTTTCCTCCTCTCTCATCTTCCTCTCTCTTCCCCCTCTCTCTTCCTCCTATCTCCTCTTCCTCTCTCTTCCTCCTCTCTCTTCCCCCTCTCTCTTCCTCCTCTCTTTTCTCCTCTCTATTTTTCCTCTCTCTTCCTCCTCTCTCTTCCTACACTCTCTCTCCCTCCTCTCTTCCTCCTCTCTCCTTCCTCTTCTCTCTTCCTCCTCTCTCTTCATTGTCTCTCCTCTTCCTCTCTGTTCCTCCTCCCTTTCCTCCTCTGTCTTCCTCCTTTTTCCTCTTCCTCTCTCTTCCTCCTCTCTCTTCCTCCTCGCTCTTCCTCCTCTCCCTTCTTCCTCTCTCCTCTTCCTCTCTCTTCCTCCTCTCTCATCTTCCTCTCACTTCCTCTTCTCTCCTCATCATCTCTCCTCTTCCTCTCTCTTCCTCCTCTCTCAACGTCCTCTCTCTTCTTCCTCTCTCTTCCTCATCTCTATTCCTCCTCTCTCCTTTTCCTCTCTCTTCCACACTTCCTCTCTTCTCCTCTACCTCCTCTCTCTTCCTCCTCTCTCTTCCTCCTCTCTCCTTCTACTCTCTCTCTTTCTCCTCTCTCTTCCTCCTTCTTTCCTCCTCCTCTCCTCTCCTCTCTTTCTCCTCCTCTCTCCTCTTCCTCTCTCTTCCTCCATTCTCTTCCTCCTCTCTCCTCTTCATCTCTCTTCCTCCTCTCTCTTCCCCCTCTCTCTTCCTACTCTCTCTTCACCCTCTCTCTTCCTCCACTCTTTTCCTCCTCTCTATTTTCCTCTCTCTTCCTCCTCTCTCTTTCTCCACTCTCTCCTCTTCTCTTTTCATCCTCTCTCTTCCTCCTCTCTATTCCTCCTCTCTCTTCCTCCTCTCTTCCTCCTCTCTTTTCCACTACCTCTTCCTCCTCTCTCCTTTTCTTCTCTCTTCCTCCTCTCTCATTTTCCTCTCTCTTCCTCCTCTCTCTTCCTACTCTCTCCTCTTCCTATCTCTTCCTCCTCTCTTTTCCTCCTCTCTCTTCCTCCTCTCTCTTCCTCCTCTCTCCTACTCTCTCTCTCCCTCCTCTCTTCTCTTCCTCTCTCTTCCTCCTCTCTCTTCCTCCTATCTGTTCCTCCTCTCTTTTCCTCCTCTCTCATCTTCCTCTCTCTTCCCCCTCTCTCTTCCTCCTATCTCCTCTTCCTCTCTCTTCCTCCTCTCTCTTCCCCCTCTCTCTTCCTCCTCTCTTTTCCTCCTCTCTATTTTTCCTCTCTCTTCCTCCTCTCTCTTCCTACACTCTCTCTCCCTCCTCTCTTCCTCCTCTCTCTTCCTCTACTCTCTTCCTCCTCTCTCTTCATCGTCTCTCCTCTTCCTCTCTGTTCCTCCACCCTTTTCCTCCTCTGTCTTCCTCCTTTTTCCTCTTCCTCTCTCTTCCTCCTCTCTGTTCCTCCTCGCTCTTCCTCCTCCCCCTCCTTCCTCTCTCCTCTTCCTCTCTCTTCCTCCTCTCTCATCTTCCTCTCTCTTCCTCCTCTCTCCTCATCATCTCTCCTGTTCCTCTCTCTTCCTCCTCACTCATCTTCCTCCTCTCTCTTCATCCTCTCTCTTCCTCCTCTCTCCTCTTCCTCTCTCTTCCTCCTCTCTCTTCCCCCTCTCTCTTCCTCCTCTCATTCCTCCTCTCTATTTTCCTCTCTCTTCCTCCTCTCTCTTCCTCCTCACTCTTCCTCCTCTCTCTTCCTCATCTCTTTTCCTCCACTTCTTCCTCCTCTCTCCTTTTCCTCTCTCTTCCTCCCCTCTCTTTTACTCCTCTCTCTTCCTCCTCTCTCTTCCTCCTCTCTCCTCCTACTCTTACACCCCCTCCCTCTCTCTTCCCTCCTCTCTCTCCCTCCTCTCTCTTCCTCCTCTCTCTTCCTCCTCTCTCCTCCTCTTCTCTCCTCCTACTCTCTCTATTCCTCCTCTCTCTTCTTCCTCTATTTCCTCCTCTCTCTTCCTCCTCTCTTTTCCTCCTCTCTCTTCCTCCTCTCTCTTCCTCCTCTCTCTTCCTCCTCTCTTTTCCTCCTCTCTAATCCTCCTCTCTCTTCCCCCTCTCTCTTCCTCCTCTCTCTTCCTGCTCTCTCATCTTCCTCTCTCTTCCTCCTCTCTCCTCCTCCTCTCTCCTCTTCCTCTCTCTTCCTCCTCTCTTTTCCTCCTCTCTCTTCCTCCTCTCTCTTCTTCCTCTCTCTTCCTCCTCTCTATTCCTTCTCTCTCCTTTTCGTCTCTCTTCCTCCTTTCTCCTCTCCTCCCTCTCCCTCCTCTCTCTTCCATCTCTCTCTTCCTCCTCTCTCTTCCTCCTCTCTCTTCCTACTCTCTCTCTTCCTCCTCTCTCTTCCTCTTCTCTTTTCCTCCTCTCTCTTCCTCCTCTCTCTTCCTCATCTCTCTTCCTCCTCTTTCCTCTTCCTCTCTCTTCCTCCTCTCTCTTCCTCCTCTCCCCTCTTCATCTCTCTTCCTCCTCTCTCCTCCTCCTCTCTCCTCTTCTTCTCTCTTCCTGTCTCTCTTCCTCCTCTGTCTTCCTCCTCACTCTTCCTCCTCTCTTTTCCTCCTCTCTCATCTTCCTCTCTCTTCCTCCTCTCTCTTCCTCCTCTCTTTTCCTCCTCTCTATTTTTCCTCTCTCTTCCTCCTCTCTCATCGTACACTCTCTCTCCCTCCTCTCTCTTCCTCCTCTCTCTTCCTCTTCTCTCTTCCTCCTCTCTCTTCATCGTCTCTCCTCTTCCTCTCTGTTCCTCCTCCCTTTTCCTCCTCTGTCTTCCTCCTTTTTCCTCTTCCTCTCTCTTCCTCCTCTCTCTTCCTCCACGCTCTTCCTCCTCTCCCTTCTTCCTCTCTCCTCTTCCTCGCTCTTCCTCCTCTCTCATCTTCCTCTCTCTTCCTCCTCTCTCCTCATGATCTCTCCTCTTCCTCTCTCTTCCTCCTATCTCTTCCTTCTCTCTTTTCCTCCTCTCTCATCGTCCTCTCTCTTCTTCCTCACTCATCCTCATCTCTATTCCTCCTCTCTCCTTTCCTCTCTCTTCCACTATTCTCCTCTTCTCCCACTCCCCTCCACTCTCTTCCTCCTCTCTCTTCTCCTCTCTCCTTCTACTCTCTCTCTTCCTCCTCACTCATCCACCTCTCTATTCCTCCTCTCTCCTCCTCCTTTCTCTTCCTCCTCTCTCTTCCTCCTCTCTCTTCCTCATCTCTCTTCCTCCTTTCTCCTCTTCGTCAATCTTCATCCTCTCTCTTCCTCCTCTCTCCTCTTCCTCTCTCTTCCTCCTCTCTCTTTCTCCTCTCTCTTACTCCTCTCATTCCTCCTCTCTCTTCCTCCTCTCTCTTCCTCCTCTCTCTTCCTTCTCTCTTTTCTTCCACCTCTTCCTCCTCTCTCCTTTTCCTCTCTCTTCCTCCTCTCTCATTTTCCTCTCTCTTCCTCCTCTCTCTTCCTACTCTCTCATCTTCCTCTCTCTTCCCCCTCTCTCTTCCTCCTCTCTTTCCTCCTCTCTATTTTCCTCTCTCTTCCTCCTCTCTCTTCCTCCTCTCTCTTCCTCATCTCTTTCCTCCACCTCTTCCTCCTCTCTCCTTTTCCTCACTCTTCCTCCCCTCTCATTTTCCTCTCTCTTCCTCCTCTCTCTTCCTAATCTCTCCTCTTCCTCTCACTTTCTCCTCTCTTTTCCTCCTCTCTCTTCCTCCTCTCTCTTCCTCCTCTCTCTACATCGTATCTTTTCCTCCTCTGTCTTCGTCATCTCTATTCCTCCTCTCTCCTTTTCCTCTCTCTTCCTCATTTCTCCTCTTCTATCTCTCCCTCCTCTCTCTTCCTCCTCTCTCTTCCTCCTCTCTCCTCCTCTTCTCGCCTCCTACTCTCTCTATTCCTTCTCTCTCTTCCTCCTCTCTTTTCCTCCTCTTTCCTCGTCCTCTCTCTTCCTCTTCTCTCTTCCTCCTCTCTCTTCCTCCTCTCTTTTCCTCCTCTCTCCTCCTCCTCTCTCTTCCTCCTCTCTCTTCCTCCTCTTCCTCTCTGTTCCTCCTCCCTTTTCCTCCTCTCTATTCCTCCTCTTTAATCTTCCTCTGTCTTCCTCCTCCCTCTTCCTTCTCCCTCTTCCTCCTCTCTCTTCCTCCTCTCTCCTCTTACTCTCTCTTCCTCCTCTCTCTTCCTCCTCTCTCTTCCTCGTGTCTTTTCCTCCTCTCTCCTCCTCCTCTCTCTTCCTCCACTCTCTTCCTCCTCTCATTTCCTCCTCTATCGTCCCTCCTTTCTCTTCCTCCTCTCTCTTCCTCCTCTCTCCACTTCCTCTCTCTTCCTCCTCTCTCTTCCTCCTCTCTCCTCTTCCTCTCCGTTCCTCCTCCCTTTTCCTCCTCTGTCTTCCTCCTCTTTCCTCTTCCTCTCTCTTCCTCCTCTCTCTTCCTCCTCGCTCTTCCTCCTCTCTCTTCCTTCTCTCTCCCATTCCACTCTCTTCCTCCTCTCTCCTCCTCCTCTCTTCTTTTCCTCTTTCTTCCTCATCTCTCTTCCTCATGTCTCTTCCTCCTCTCTCCTCTTCCTCTCTCCTCCTCCTCTCTCGTCCTCCTCTCTCCTCTTCTTCTCTCTTCCTCCTCTCTCCTCCTCCTCTCTTCTTTTCCTTTTTCTTCCTCATCTGTTTCCTCCTCTCTCATCCTCCTCTCTCTTCCCCCTCTCTATTCCTCCTCTCTGTTCCTCCTCTCTCATCTTCCTCTCTCTTCCTCCTCTCTCCTCCTCCACTCTCCTCTTCCTCTCTCTTCCTCCTCTCTCCTCCCCCTCTCTCTTCCTCCTCTCTTTTCCTCCTCTCTCTTCCTCCTCTCTCTTCCTCCTCTCTCTTCCTCCTCTCCTCTTCCTCTCTCTTCCTCCTCTCTCTTCCCCTCTCTCTTCCTCCTCTCTTTCCTCCTCTCTATTTTTCCTCTCTCTTCCTCCTCTCTCTTCCTACACTCTCTCTCCCTCTTCTCTCTTCCGCCTCTCTCTTCCTCTTCTCTCTTTCTCCTCTCTCTTCATCCTCTCTCCTCTTCCTCTCTGTTCCTCCGCCCTTTTCCTCCTCTCTATTCCTCCTCTTTAATCTTCCTCTCTCTTCCTCCTCTCTCTTCCTTCTCCCTCTTCCTCCTCTCTCTTCCTCCTCTCTTTTCCTTCTCTTTCCTCTTCCTCTCTCTTCCTCTTCTCTCTTCCTCCTCTCTCTACCTCCTCACTTTTCCTCCTCTCTCCTCCTCCTCTCTCTTCCTCCTCTCTCTTCCTTCTCCCTCTTCCTCCTCTCTCTTCCTCCTCTCTCCTCTTACTCTCTCTTCCTCCTCTCTCTTCCTCCTCTCTCTTCCTCCTCTCTCTTCCTCGTGTCTTTTCCTCCTCTCTCCTCCTCCTCTCTATTCCTCCTCTCTCTTCCTCCTCTCTAATCCTCCTCTATCATCCTCCTTTCTCTCCCTCCTCTCTTCCTCCTCTCTCTTCCCCCTCTCTCTTCCTCCTCTCTTTTCCTCCTCTCTATTTTTCCTCTCTCTTCCTCCTCTCTCTTCCTACACTCTCTCTCCCTCCTCTCTCTTCCTCGACTCTCTTCCTCTTCTCTCTTCCTCCTCTCTCTTCATCGTCTCTCCTCTTCCTCTCTGTTCCTCCTCCCTTTACCTCCTCTGTCTTCCTCCATTTTCCTCTTCCTCTCTCTTCCTCCTCTCTCTTCCTCCTCGCTCTTCCTCCTCTCCCTTCTTCCTCTCTCCTCTTCCTCTCTCTTCCTCCTCTCTCATCTTCCTCTCTCTTCCTCCTCTCTCCTCATCATCTCTCCTATTCCTCTCTCTTCCTCCTCTCTCTTCCTCCTCTCTTTCCTCCTCTCTCATCGTCCTCTCTCTTCTTCCTCTCTCTTCCTCATCTCTATTCCTCCTCTCTCCTTTTCCTCTCTCTTCCACATTTCTCCTCTTCTCCCTCTCCCTCCTCTCTTCCTCCTCTCTCTTCCTCCTCTCTCCTTCTACTCTCTCTCTTCCTCGTCTCTCTTCCTCCTCTCTTTTCCTCCTCTCTCTTCCTCCTCTCTCTTCCTCCTCTCCCCTCTTCCTCTCTCTTCCTCCACTCTCATCTTCCTCTCTCTTCCTCCTCTCCCCTCATCATCTCTCCTCTTCCTCTCTCTTCCTCCTCTCTCTTCCTCCTCTCTTTTCCTCCCCTCTCATCGTCCTCTCTCTTCTTCCTGTCTCTTCCTCATCTCTATTCCTCCTCTCTCCATTTCCTCTCTCTTGCACATTTCTCCTCTTCTCCCTCTCCCTCCTCTCTCTTCCTCCTCTCTCTTCCTCCTCTCTCCTTCTACTCTCTCTCTTCCTCCTCTCTCTTCCTCCTCTCTTTCCTCCTCTCTCTTCCTCCTCTCTCCTCTTCATCTCTCTTCCTCCTCTCTCTTCCCCCTCTCTCTTCCTACTCTCTCTTCCCCCACTCTCTTCCATCTCCCTTTTCCTCCTCTCTCTTCCTCCTCTCTCTTCCTCCTCTCTCTTCCTCCTCTCTCTTCCTCCTCTCTTTTCCACTACCTCTTCCTCCTCTCTCCTTTTCTTCTCTCTTCCTCCTCTCTCATTTTCCTATCTCTTCCTCCTCTCTTTCCCTCCTCTCTCTT
Source organism: Strix uralensis (assembly GCF_047716275.1). NCBI lineage: Eukaryota > Metazoa > Chordata > Aves > Strigiformes > Strigidae > Strix > Strix uralensis. The sequence continues at coordinate 10,676 of NW_027436824.1, forward strand.
TCTCCTCTCTCTTCCTCCTCTCTCTTCCTCATCTCATTTCGTCCTCTATCATCCTCCTCTCTCTTCCTCCTCTCTCTTCCATATCTCTCTTCCTCCTTTCTCCTCTTCCTCAATCTTCGTCCTCTCTTTCCTCCTCTCTCCTCTTCCTCTCTTTTCCTCCTCTCTCTTCCTCCTCTCTTTTCCTCCTCTCTCCTTTTCCTCTCTCTTCCTCCTCTCTCTTCCTCCACTCTCTTCCTCCTCTCTCTTACTCCTCTCTATTCCTCCTCTCTCTTTTTCCTCTCTCTTCCTCCTTTCTCCTCTTCCTCTCTCTTCCTCCTCTCTCTTCCTCCTCTCTCCTCCTACTCTCTCTCTCCCTCCGCTCTCCTCTTCCCCTCTGTTCTCCCTCTCTCTTCCTCCTCTCTATTCCTCCTTTCTCCTCCTCCTCTCTCCTCTTCCTCTCTCTTCCTCCTCTCTCTTCCTCCTCTCTCTTCCTCCTCTCTTTTCCTCCTCTCTCCTCCTCCTCTCTCTTCCTACTCTCTTCCTCCTGTCATTTCCTCCTCTATCATCCTCCACTCTCTTCCTCCTCTCTCTTCCTCCTCTCTCTTCCTCCTCTCTCTTCCTCCTTTCGCCTCTTCCTCACTCGTCATCCTTTCTCTTCCTCCTCTCTCCTCTTCCTCTCTCTTCCTCCTCTCTCTTCCTCCTCTCTCTTCATCTTCTCTCCTCTTCCTCTCTGTTCCTCCTCCCCTTTTCTCCTCTGTCTTCCTCCTCTTTCCTCTTCCTCTCTCTTCCTCCTCTCTCTTCCTCCTCTCTCTTCCTCCTCTCTTTTCCTCCTCCCTCCCATTCGTCTCTCTTCCTCCTCTCTCCTCCTTCTCTCTTCTTTTCCCCTTTCTTCCTCATCTCTCTTCCTCCTCTCTCCTCTTCCTCTCTCCTCCTCCTCTCTCCTCTTCTTCTCTCTTCCTCCTCTCTCTTCCTCCTCTCTCTTCCTCTCTCTTTCTCCTCTCTTTTCCTCCTCTCTCATCCTCCTCTCTGTTCCTCCTCTCTCATCCTCCTCTCTATTCCTCCTCTCTAATCTTCCTCTCTCTTCCTCCTCTCTCCTCCTCCTCTCTCCTCTTCTTCTCTCTTCCTCCTCTCTCTTCCTCCTCTCTCTTCCTCCTCTCTCTTCCTCCTCTCTTTTCCTGTTCTCTCATTCTCCTCTCTCTTCCACCTCTCTCTTCCTCATTTCTATTCCTCCTCTCTCCTTTTCCTCTCTCTTCCTCCTCTCTCCTCTTCTATCTCTCCCTCTTCTCTCTTACTCCCTCTCTTCCTCCTCTCTGTTCCTCCTCTCTCCTCCTCCTCTCTCCTCTTCTTCTCTCTTCCTCCTCTCTCTTCCTCCTCTCTCTTCCTCCTCTCTTTTCCTCCTCTCTCCTCTTCTTCTCTCATTCTCCTCTCTCTTCCTCCTCTCTCTTCCTCATCTCATTTCGTCCTCTATCATCCTTCTCTCTCTTCCTCCTCTCTCTTCCTCCTCTCTCTTCCATATCTCTCTTCCTCCTTTCTCCTCTTCCTCAATCTTCATCCTCTCTTTTCAACCTCTCTCCTCTTCCTCTCTTTTCCTCCTCTCTCTTCCTCCTCTCTTTTCCTCCTCTCTCCTCTTCCTCTCTCTTCCTCCTCTCTCTTCCTCCTCTCTCTTCCTCCTCTCTCTTCCTCCACTCTCTTCCTCCTCTCTCTTACTCCTCTCTATTCCTCCTCTCTCTTTTTCCTCTCTCTTCCTCCTCTCTCCTCTTCCTCTCTCTTCCTCCTCTCTCTTCCTCCTCTCTCCTCCTACTCTCTCTCTCCCTCCGCTCTCCTCTTCCCCTCTGTTTCTCCTCTCTCTTCCTCCTCTCTATTCCTCCTCTCTCCTCTTCCTCTCTCTTCCTCCTCTCTCTTCCTCCTCTCTTCTTCCTCCTCTCTTTTCCTCCTCTCTCCTCCTCCTCTCTCTTCCTACTCTCTTCCTCCTGTAATTTCCTCCTCTATCATCCTCCACTCTCTTCCTCCTCTCTCTTCCTCCTCTCTCTTCCTCCTCTCTCTTCCTCCTTTCTCCTCTTCCTCACTCTTCATCCTTTCTCTTCCTCCTCTCTCCTCTTCCTCTCTCTTCCTCCTCTCTCTTCCTCCTCTCTCTTCATCCTCTCTCCTCTTCCTCTCTGTTACTCCTCCCCTTTTCTCCTCTGTCTTCCTCCTCTTTCCTCTTCCTCTCTCTTCCTCCTCTCTCTTCCTCCTCTCTCTTCCTCCTCTCTTTTCCTCCTCCCTCCCATTCGTCTCTCTTCCTCCTCTCTCCTCCTCCTCTCTCCTCCTCCTCTCTCCTCTTCTTCTCTCTTCCTCCTCTCTCTTCCTCCTCTCTCTTCCTCCTCTCTCTTCCTCCTCTCTTTTCCTCCTCTCTCATTCTCCTCTCTCTTCCTCCTCTCTCTTCCTCATTTGTATTCCTCCTCTCTCCTTTTCCTCTCTATTCCTCCTCTCTCCTCTTCTATCTCTCCCCTTCTCTCTTCCTCCCCTCTCTTCCTCCTCTCTGTTCCTCTTCTCTCCTCCTCCTCTCTCCTCTTCTTCTCTCTTCCTCCTCTCTCTTCCTCCTCTCTCTTCCTCCTCTCTCTTCCTCCTCTCTTTTCCTCCTCTCTCCTCTTCTTCTCTCATTCTCCTCTCTCTTCCTCCTCTCTCTTCCTCATCTCTATTCCTCCTCTCTCTTCCTCCTCACTCCTCTTACTCTCTCTTCCTCCTCTCTCTTCCTCCTCTCTCTTCCTCCTCTCCCCTCCTACTCTCTCTCTCCCTCCTCTCTCCTCTTCCTCTCTGTTCCTCCTCTCTCTTCCTCCTCTCTCTTCCACCTCTCTCCTCCTCCACTCTCCTCTTCCTCTCTCTTCCTCCTCTCTCTTCCTCCTCTCTCTTCCTCCTCTCTCTTCCTCCTCTCTCCTCCTCCTCTCTCTTCCCCCCTCCTTCTTCCTCCTCTCTCTTCCTCCTCTCATTTCCTCCTCTATCATCCTCTCTCTTCCTCCTCTCTCTTCCTCCTCTCTCTTCCTCCTCTCTCTTCCTCCTTTCTCCTCTTCCTCTCACTCTTCATCCTCTCTCTTCCTCCTCTCTCTTCCTCCTTTCTCCTCTTCCTCACTCTTCATCCTCTCTCTTCCTCCTCTCTCCTCTTCCTCTCTCTTCCTCCTCTCTCTTCCTCCTCTCTCTTCCTCCTCTCTCTTCCTCCTCTCTCTTCATCTTCTCTCCTCTTCCTCTCTGTTCCTCCTCCCTTTCACTCCTCTGTCTTCCTCCTCTTTCCTCTTCCTCTGTCTTCCTCCTCGCTCTTCCTCCTCTCTTTTCCACCTTCCTCCCATTCGTCTCTCTTCCTCCTCTCGTCTCCTCCTCTCTTCTTTTCCTCTTTCTTCCTCATCTCTCTTCCTCCTCTCTCCCCTTCCTCTCTCCTCCTCCTCTCTCCTCTTCTTCTCATTTCCTCCTCTCTCATCCTCCTCTCTCCTCCTCCTCTCTCTTCCTTCTCTCTATTCCTCCTCTCTCATCTTCCTCTCTCTTCCTCCTCTCTCCTCCTCCTCTCTCCTCTTCCTCTCTCTTCCTGCTCTCTCATCCTCCTCTCTCTCCCTGCTCTCTCTTCCTCCTCTCTCTTCCTCCTCTCTCCTCCTACTCTCTCTATTCCTCCTCTCTCTTCTTCCTCTCTTTTCCTCCCCTCTCCTCTTCCTCTCTCTTCCTCCTCTCTCTTCCTCCTCTCTCTTCCTCCTCTCTCCTACTCCTCTCTCTTACTCCTCTCTTTTCCTCCTCTCTACATTTCCTCTCTCTTCCTCTTCTCTCCTCTTCCTCTCTCTTCCTCCTCTCTCTTCCTCCTCTCTCTTCCTCCTCTCTTTTCCTCCTCTCTCCTCCTCCTCTCTCTTCCTCCTCTCTCTTCCTCCTCTCTCTTTCTCCTCTCTCCTCCGACTCTCTCTTACTCCTCTCTCTTACTCCTCTCTATTCCTCCTCTCTACTTTTCCTCTCTATTTCCTCCTCACTCCTCTTCCTCTCTCTTCCTCCTCTCTCTTCCTCCTCTCTTTTCCTCCTCTTTCATCTTCCTCTCTCTTCCTCCTCTCTCTTCCTCCTCTCTCTTCTTCCTCTCTCTTCCTCCTCTCTCCTCCTCCTTTCTCTTCCTCCTTTATCCTCTTCCTCACTCTTCATCCTCTCTCTTCCTCCTCTCTCTTTCTCCTCTCTCTTCCTCCTCGCTCTTCCTCCTCTCTCCTCTTCCTCTCTCTTCCTCCTCTCTCTTCCTCCTTTCTCCTCTTCCTCACTCTTCCTCCTCTCTCTTCCTACTCTCTCCTCTTCCTCTCTCTTCCTCCTCTCTCTTCCTCCTCTCTCTTCCTATTCTCTCTCTTCATCCTCTCTCCTCTTCCTCTCGGTTCCTCCTCCCTTTTTCTCCTCTGTCTTCCTCCTCTTTCATCTTCCTCTCTCTTCCTCCTCTCTCTTCCTCCTCAGTCTTCTTCCTCTCTCCTCTTCCTCTTTTCTTTTCCTCTTTCTTCCTCATCTCTCTTCCTCCTCTCTCCTCTTCCTCTCTCTTCCTCCTCTCTCCTCCTCCTCCTCTCTCCTCTTCTTCTCTCTTCCTCCTCTCTCTTCCTCCTCTCTCTTCCCCCTCTCTCTTCCTCCTCTCTTTTCCTCCTCTCTCATCCTCCTCTCTCTTCCTCCTCTCTCTTCCCCCTCTCTATTCCTCCTCCCTTTTCCTCCTCTCTCATCCTCCTCTCTCATCTTCCTCTCTCTTCCTCCACTCTCCTCCTCCTTTCTCCTCTGCCTCTCTCTTCCTCCTCTCTTTTCCTCCTCTCTTTTCCTCCTCGCTCTTCCTGCTCTCTCTTCCTCCTCTCTCTTCCTTCTCTCTTTTCCTCCACCTCTTCCTCCTCTCTCCTTTTCCTCTCTGTTCCTCCTCTCTCATTTTCCTCTCTCTTCCTCCTCTATCTTCCTCCTCTCTCTTCCTCCTCTCTCTTCCTCCTTTCTCCTCTTCCTCACTCTTCATCCTCTCTCTTCCTTCTCTCTCCTCTTCCTCTCTATTCCTCCTCTCTCTTCCTCCTCTCTCTTCCTCCTCTCTCTTCCTCCTCTCTCTTCCTCCTTTCTCTTCATCCTCTCTCCTCTTCCTCTATGTTCCTCCTCCCTTTTCCTCCTCTGTCTTCCTCCTCTTTCCTCTTCCTCTCTCTTTCCTCTCTCTTCCTCATCGCTCTTCCTCCTCTCTCTTCCTCCTCTCTCTTCCTCCTCTCTTTTCCTCCTCTCTATATTTCCTCTCTCTTCCTCCTCTCTCTTCCTCCTCTCTCTTCCTTCTCTCTCTTCCTCCTTTCTCTTCCTTCTTTCTCCTCTTCCTCACTCTTCATCCTCTCTCTTCCTCCTCTCTCCTCTTCCTCTCTCTTCCTCCTCTCTCTTCCTCCTCTCTCTTCCTCCTCTCTCTTCATCCTCTCTCCTCTTCCTCTCTGTTCCTCCTCCCTTTTTCTCCTCTGTCTTCCTCCTCTTTCCTCTTCCTCTCTCTTCCTCCTCTCTCTTCCTCCTCTCTTTTCCTCCTCTCTCCCATTCCTCTCTCTTCCTCCTCTCTCATCCTCCTCTATTCTTTTCCTCTTTCTTCCTCCTCTCTTTTCCTCCTCTCTCTTCCTCCTCTCTCTTCCTACTCTCTCATCTTCCTCTCTCTTCCTCCTCTCTTTTCCTCCTCTCTCTTCCTCCTCTCTCTTCCTCCTCTCTCCTCTTCCTTTCTTTTCCTCCTCTCTCTTCCTCCTCTCTCCTCCTACTCGCTCTCTCCCTCCTCTCTCTTCCTCCTCTCTCTTCCTCCTCCCTCTACCTCCTCTCTCTTCCTCCTCTCATTTCCTCCTCTTTAATCCTCCTCTCTCTCGTCTTCTTCTCTCTTCCTCCTCTCTCTTTCTCCTCTCTCTTCCTCCTCTCTCTTCATCCTCTCTCCTCTTCCTCTCTGTTCCTCCTCTCTTTTCCTCCACTCTCTTCCTCCTCTTTAATCTTCCTCTCTCTTCCTCCTCTCTCTTAATCCTCGCTCTTCCTCCTCTCTCTTCCTCCTCTCTCCTCTTCCTCTCTCTTCCTCCTCACTCTTGCTCGTCTCTCTTCCTCCGCTCTTTTCCCCGTCTCTCCCATTCCTCTCTCTTCCTCCTCTCTCCTCCTCCTCTCTGCTTTTCCTATTTCTTCCTCATCTCTCTTCCTCCTCTCTCCTCTTCTTCTCTCTTCCTCATTTCCCCTCCTCCTCTCTCTTCCTCCTCTCTCTTCCTCCTCTATCTTCCTCCTCTCTCTTCCTCCTCTCTCTTCCTCCTCTCTCTTCCTCCTTTCTCCTCTTCCTCACTCTTCATCCTTTCTCTTCCTCCTCTCTCCTCTTCCTCTCTATTCCTCCTCTCTCTTCCTCCTCTCTCTTCCTCCTCTCTCTTCCTCCTCTCTCTTCATTCTCTCCCTCTTCCTCTCTGTTCCTCCTCCCTTTTCCTCCTCTGTCTTCCTCCTCTTTCTTCTTCTTCTCTCTTCTTCCTCTCTCTTCCTCCTCGCTCTTCCTCCTCTCTCCTCCTCCTCTCTCCTCTTCCTCTCTCTTCCTCCTCTCTCTTCCTCCTCTCTCCTCCTACTCTCTTTTTCTCCTCTCTCCCATTCCTCTCTCTTCTTCCTCTCTCCTCCTCCTCTCTTCTTTTCCTCTTTCTTCCTCATTACTTTTCCTCATCTCTCTTCATCCTCTCTCCTCTTCCTCTCTCTTCCTCCTCTCTCCTCCTCCTCTCTCCTCCTCCTCTCTCCTCCTCCTTTCTCCTCTTCTTCTCTCTTCCTCCTCTCTCTTCCCCCTCTCTCTTCCTCCTCTCTTTTCCTCCTCTCTTTTCCACCTCTCTCTTCCTCCTCTCTCTTCCTCCTCTCTCCTCTTCCTCTCTCTTCCTCCTCTCTCTTCCTCCTCTCTTTTCCTCCTCTCTATTTTTTCTCTCTCTTCCTCCTCTCTCTTCCTCCACCTCTTCCTCCTCTCTCCTTTTCCTTTCTCTTCCTCCTCTCTCATTTTCCTCTCTCTTCTTCGTCTCTCTTCCCACTCTCTCCTCTTCCTCTCTCTTCCTCCTCTCTCTTCCTCCTCTCTCTTCCTCCTTTCTCCTCTTCCTCACTCTTCATTCTCTCTCTTCCTCCTCTCTCTTCCTCCTCTCTCTTGATCCTCTCTCCTCTTCCTCTCTGTTCCTCCTCCCTTTTCCTCCTCTCTATTACTCCTCTTTAATCTTCCTCTGTCTTCCTCCTCTCTCTTTCCTCCTCCCTCTTCCTCCTCTCTCTTCCTCCTCTCTCCTCTTCCTCTCTCTTCCTCCTCTCTCTTCCTCCTCTCTCCTCCTACTATCTCTCTCCCTCCTCTCTCTTCCTCCTCTCTCTTCCTCCTCTCTCTACCTCCTCTCTCTTCCTCCTCTCTCTTCCTCCTTTCTCCTCTTCTTCACTCTTCATGCTCTCTCTTCCTCCTCTCTCCTCTTCCTCTCTCTTCCTCCCCTCTCTTCCTCCTCTCTCTTCCACCTCTCTCTTTATCCTCTCTCCTCTTCCTCTCTGTTCCTGCTCCCTTTTCCTCCTCTCTATTCCTCCTCTTTAATCTTCCTCTGTCTTCCTCCTCTCTCTTCCTCCTCTCTCCTCTACCTCTCTCTTCCTTCTCTCTTTTCCTTCTCTCTCTTCCTCGTCTCTCTTCCTCCTCTCTCTTCCTCTACTATTTTCCTCCTCTCTCTTTCTCCTCTCTTTTCCTCCTCTGTAATTTTCCTCTCTCTTCCTCGTCTCTCTTCCTCCTCTCTCCTCTTCCTCTCTCTTCCTCCTCTCTCCTCCTCCTCTCTCCTCTTCCTCTCTCTTCCTCCTCTCTCTTCCTCCTCTCTCCTCCTACTCTCTTTTTCTCCTCTCTCCCATTCCTCTCTCTTCTTCCTCTCTCCTCCTCCTCTCTTCTTTTCCTCTTTCTTCCTCATCACTTTTCCTCATCTCTCTTCATCCTCTCTCCTCTTCCTCTCTCTTCCTCCTCTCTCCTCCTCCTCTCTCCTCCTCCTCTCTCCTCCTCCTTTCTCCTCTTCTTCTCTCTTCCTCCTCTCTCTTCCCCCTCTCTCTTCCTCCTATCTTTTCCTCCTCTCTTTTCCTCCTCTCTCTTCCTCCTCTCTCTTCCTCCTCTCTCCTCTTCCTCTCTCTTCCTCCTCTCTCTTCCTCCTCTCTTTTCCTCCTCTCTATTTTTTCTCTCTCTTTCTCCACCTCTTCCTCCTCTCTCCTTTTCCTTTCTCTTCCTCCTCTCTCATTTTCCTCTCTCTTCCTCCTCTCTCTTCCTCCTCTCTCCTCTTCCTCTCTCTTCCTCCTCTCACTTTCCCCTCTCTCTTCCTCCTCACTTTTCCTCCTCTCTATTTTTCCTCTCTCTTCCTCCTCTCTCTTCCTACTCTCTCCTCTTCCTCTCTCTCCCTCCTCTCTCTTCCTCCTCTCTCTTTCTCCTCTCTCTACCTCCTCTCTCTACCTCCTCTCTCTTCCTCCTCTCATTTCCACCTCTTTCATCCTCCTCTCCCTTCCTCCTCTCTCTTCCTCCTCTCTCTTCCTCCTCTCTCTTCCTCCTTTCTCCTCTTCCTCACTCTTCATTCTCTCTCTTCCTCCTCTCTCTTCCTCCTCTCTCTTGATCCTCTCTCCTCTTCCTCTCTGTTCCTCCTCCCTTTTCCTCCTCTCTATTACTCCTCTTTAATCTTCCTCTCTCCTCTTCCTCTCTCTTCCTCCCCTCTCTTCCTCCTCTCTCTTCCACCTCTCTCCTCTTCCTCTCTCTTCCTCCCCTCTCTTCCTCCTCTCTCTTCCACCTCTCTCTTTATCCTCTCTCCTCTTCCTCTCTGTTCCTGCTCCCTTTTCCTCCTCTCTATTCCTCCTCTTTAATTTTCCTCTGTCTTCCTCCTCTCTCTTCCTCCTCTCTCCTCTACCTCTCTCTTCCTTCTCTCTTTTCCTTCTCTCTCTTCCTCGTCTCTCTTCCTCCTCTCTCTTCCTCTACTATTTTCCTCCTCTCTCTTTCTCCTCTCTTTTCCTCCTCTGTAATTTTCCTCTCTCTTCCTCCTCTCTCTTCCTCCTCTCTCCTCTTCCTCTCTCTTCCTCCTCTCTCCTCCTCCTCTCTCCTCTTCCTCTCTCTTCCTCCACGCTCCTCCTCCTCTCTACTCTTCCTCTCTCTTCCTCCTCTCTCTTCCTCCTCTCTCTTCCTCCTTTCTCCTCTTCCTAACTCTTCATCCTCTCTCTTCCTCGTCTCTCCTCTTCCTCTCTCTTCCTCCTCTCTCCTCCTCCTCTCTCTTCCTCCTCTCTCTTCCTCCTCTCTCCTCTTCCTCTCTGTTCCTCTTCCCTTTTTCTCCTCTGTCTTCCTCCTCTTTCCTCTTCCTCTCTCTTCCTCCTCTCTTTTCCTCCTCTCTCATCCTCCTCTCTCTTCCTCCTCTCTCTTCCTCATATCTCCTCCTGCTCTCTGTATTCCTTCTCCTCTCTTCCTCCTCTCTTTTTCTCCTCTCATCATCCTCCTCACTCTTCCTCTCTCTTCCTCCTCTCTATTCCTCCTCTCTCCTCTTCCTCTCTCTTCCTCCTCTCTACTCCTACTCTCACTATTCCTCCTCTCTCTTCTTCCTCTCTTTTCCTCCTCTCTCTTCCTCCTCTCTCCTCCTCCTCTCTCCTCCTCCACACTCTCACCCTCCACTCTCCTCTTCGTCTCTCACCCTCCTCTCTCCTCCTCCTCTCTCCTCTTTTCTCTCTTCCACCACACACTTCCACCACACTCTTCCTCCTCTCTCCTCCTCCACACACACTCCCACCACTCACCTCTTCGTCTCCTCTTCCTCCTCTCTCCTCCTCCTCTCTAATCCACCACACACATCATCCTCACACTTCCACCTCTCACCACCACCTTCTCCTCTTCCTCTCTCTTCCACCACTCTCCTCCTACACTCTCTATTCCTCCTCTCACTTCTTCCCACCAATCCACCACACTCTTCCTCCTCTCTTTCCTCCTCTCTCCTCCTCCTTCTCCTTCCACCACTCTCTTCCTCCTCACTCTTACTCCTCTCTATTCCCTCCTCTCTCCTTTTCCTCTCTCTTCCTCCTCTCTCCTCTTTTCTCTCTTCCTCCTCTCACTTCCTCCTCTCACTCTCCCCCTCTCTCTTCCTCCTCCCATTTCCTCCTCTATCATCCTCCTCTCTCTTCCACCCCTCTCTTCCTCCTCTCTCTTCCTCCTTTTTCCTCTTCCTCACTCTTCATCCTCTCTCTTCCTCCTCTCTCCTCTTCCTCTCTCTTCCTCCTCTCTCTTCCTGCTCTCTCTTCCTCCTCTCTCTCCTTCTCTCTCTTCATCCTCTCTCCTCTTCCTCTCTCTTCCTCCGCCCTTTTTCTCATCTGTCTTCTCCCTCCTCTTCCTCTCCTCTCTCTTCCTCCTCTCTCTTCCTCGTCGCTCTTCCTCCTCTCTCTTCCTCCTCTCTCATCCTCCTCTCTTCTTTTCCTCTTTCTTCCTCATCTCTCTTCCTCCTCTCTCCTCTTCCTCTCTCTTCCTCCTCTCTCTTCCTCCTCTCTTTTCCTCCTCTCTCATCCTCCTCTCTCTTCCTCCGCTCTCTTCCTCCTCTCTATTCCTCCACTCTTATCTTCCTCTCTCTTCCTCCTCTCTCGTCGTCCTCTCTCCTCTTCCTCTCTCTTCCTCCTCTCTCTTCCTCCTCTCTCTTCCTCCTCTCTTTTCCTCCTCTCTCATCCTCCTCTCCTCTTCATCCTCTCTCTTCCTCCTCTCTATTCCTCCTCTGTCCTCTTCCTCTCTCTTCGTCTTTCTCCTTTTCCTCCTCTTCGTCCTCTCTCTTCCACCTCTCTCTTCTCCTCTCTTTTCCTCCACCTCTTCCTCCTCTCCCCTTTTCCTCTCTCTTCCTCCTCTCTTCCTCTCTCTCCTCTCCTCCTCTCTCCTCCTCCTCTCTCTTCCTCCTCCCACGTCCTCCTCTGTCCTCGTCCACTCTCCTCTTCCTGTCTCTTCCTCCTCTCTCTTCCTCTCTCTATTCCTCCTCTCTCCTCTTCCTCTCTCTTCCTCCTCTCTTCCTCCTCTCTCTTTCTCTTCTCTCCTACTCCTTTCTCCTCCACCAGTCTCTTCTTCTCTCTCTTCCTCTCTCTCTTCCTCCTCTCACTTCCTCCTCTCTCGTCTTCTTCTCTCTTACTATTCTCTCTTCCTCTTCTCTACTCTTCCTCCTCCCTTCCTCCTATCTCTTCCTCCTCTCTCTTGAATTTCTCTCCTCCTCCTCTCTCCTCCTCTCTCTTCCTCCTCTCTCCTCCTCATCTATCCTCTTGCTTTCTCTTCTCCTCTCATCCACTCCTCTCTCCTCTTCCTCTCTCTTACTCTGCTCTCTTCCTCCTCTCTCGTCCTCCTCTCTCCTCTTCTTTTTTCTTCCTCCTCTCTCTTCCTCCTCTCTCTTATTCCTCTCTCTTCCTCCTCTCTCTTCCTGCTCTCTCTTTCTCTTCTCTCCTACTCCTTTCTCCTCCACCAGTCTCCTCCTCCTCTCTCTTCCTCCTCTCTCTTCCTCCTCTCTCTTGCATTTCTTTCCTCCTCCTCTCTGCTCGTCCTCTCTCTTCCTCCTCCCTCTTCCTCCTCTGTCCTCCTCCTCTCTCCTCTTCCTCTCTCTTCCTCCTGTCTCTTCCTGCTCTCTATTCCTCCTCTCTCCTCTTCCTCTCTGTTCCTCCTCTCTCTTCTTCCTCTCTCCTCCTCTTTCTTCCTCCTCTCTCCTCCTCTCTCTTCCTCCTCTCTCTTCCTCCTCTATCCTCATCTTCTCTCTTCCTCCTCTCTCTTCCTCTTCTCTCCACCTCTTCTCTCCTCCTCCTCTCTCTTCCTCCTCTCTCTTCCTGCTCTCTCGTTCTCCCTCTCTCCTCCTCCTCTCTCCACCTCCTCTCTCCTCACCTCTCTCTTATCCTCTCTCTTCCTCTTCTCTCCACCTCCTCTCTCCTCTTCCTCTCTCGTCCTCCTCTCACTTCCTCCTCTCTCTTGTTCCTCTCTCGTCTTCTTCTCTCTTACTATTCTCTCCTCCTCCTCTCTCCTCTTCCTCCTCTCTCCTCCTTCTCTCTTCTCTTCCTCTCTCTTCATCCTCTCTCTACCTGCTCTCTTGTTCTCCTCTCTTCTCCTCCTCTCTCCTCTTTCTCTCTCTTCCTCCTCTCTCTTCCTCTCTCTTCCTCTACTCTCTCTTCCTCCTCTCCCTCCTCCTCTCTCCTCTTCCTCCCTCTTCGTCCCACTCTCTTCCTCCTCTCTCTTCTTCCTCTCTCTTCCTCTTCTCTCTTCCTCCTCTCTCTTTCCTCCTCTCTCCTCCTCCTCTCTCCTCCTCCTCTCTCCTCCACCTCTCTCTTATCCTCTCTCTTCCTCCTCTCTCCACCTCCTCTCTCCTCTTCCTCTCCATTCCTCCTCTCTCTTCCTCCTCTCTCTTTCACTTCTCTCCTACTCCTTTCTCCTCCACCAGTCTCCTACTCGTCTCTCTTCCTCCTCTCTCTTCCTCCTATCTCTTCCTCCTCTTTCGTCTTCTTCTCTCTTACTATTCTCTCTTCCTCCTCTCTCCTCTTCCTCCTCTCTTCCTCCTCTCTCTTCCTCCTCTCTCTTGCATTTCTCTCCTCCTCCTCTCTCCTCCTCCACTCTGTTCCTTCTCTCTCCTCATCTCTCTCTTCCTCCTCTCTCTTTCTCCTCTCTCCTCCTCGTCTCTCCTCTTACTCTCTCTTCGTCTTCTCTCTTCCTCCTCTCTCTTCCTCCACTCTTTTCCTCCTCTATCCTCTTCCTCCTCTCTCTTCCTTCTCTCTCCTCCTCCTGTCTCCTCTTCCTCACTCTTCCTCTCTCTCTTCCTCCTCTCTCCTCCTCCTCTCTCCTCTTCTCTCTCCTCCTCTCTCTATTCCTCCTCTCTCATCTTCCTCTCTCTTCCTCCTCTCTCCTCCTCCTCTCTCCTCTTCCTCTCTCTTCCTCCTCTCTCCTCCTACTCTCTCTATTCCTCCTCTCACTTCTTCCTCTCTTTTCCTCCTCTCTCTTCCTCCTCTCTTTTCCTCCTCACTCCTCTTCCTGTCTCTTCCTCCTCTCTCTTCCTCCTCACTCTTACTCCTCTCTATTCCTCCTCTCTCCTTTTCCTCTCTCTTCCTCCTCTCTCCTCTTTTCTCTCTTCCTCCTCTCTCTTCCTCCTCTCTCTTCCCCCTCTCTCTCTCTCCCATTTCCTCCTCTATCATCCTCCTCTCTCTTCCTCCCCTCTCTTCCTCCTCTCTCTTCCTCCTTTTTCCTCTTCCTCACTCTTCATCCTCTCTCTTCCTCCTCTCTCCTCTTCCTCTCTCTTCCTCCTCTCTCTTCCTGCTCTCTCTTCCTCCTCTCTCTTCCTTCTCTCTCTTCATCCTCTCTCCTCTTCCTCTCTCTTCCTCCGCCCTTTTTCTCATCTGTCTTCCCTCCTCTTTCCTCTTCCTCTCTCTCCTCCTCTCTCTTCCTCGTCGCTCTTCCTCCTCTCTCTTCCTCCTCTCTCATCCTCCTCTCTTCTTTTCCTCTTTCTTCCTCATCTCTCTTCCTCCTCTCTCTTCCTCCTCTCTATTCCTCCTCTGTCCTCTTCCTCTCTCTTCGTCCTTCCTCCTTTTCCTCTCTCTTCGTCCTCTCTCTTCCACCTCTCTCTTCCTCCTCTCTTTTCCTCCACCTCTTCCTCCTCTCCCCTTTTCCCCTCTCTTCCTCCTCTCTTCCTCTTCTCTCCTCCTCCTCTCTCCTCCTCCTCTCTCTTCCTCCTCCCACGTCCTCCTCTGTCCTCGTCCACTCTCCTCTTCCTGTCTCTTCCTCCTCTCTCTTCCTCCTCTCTATTCCTCCTCTCTCCTCTTCCTCTCTCTTCCTCCTCTCTTCCTCCTCTCTCTTTCTCTTCTCTCCTACTCCTTTCTCCTCCACCAGTCTCTTCTTCTCTCTCTTCCTCTTCTCTCTTCCTCCTCTCACTTCCTCCTCTCTCGTCTTCTTCTCTCTTACTATTCTCTCTTCCTCTTCTCTACTCTTCCTCCTCTCTTCCTCCTCTCTCTTCCTCCTCTCTCTTGAATTTCTCTCCTCCTCCTCTCTCCTCCTCTCTCTTCCTCCTCTCTCCTCCTCATCTATCCTCTTGCTTTCTCTTCCTCCTCTCTCCACCTCCTCTCTCCTCTTCCTCTCTCTTACTCTGCTCTCTTCCTCCTCCTCGTCTCCTCTCTCTCCTCTTCTTTTTTCTTCCTCCTCTCTCTTCCTCCTCTCTCTTACTCCTCTCTCTTCCTCCTCTCTCTTCCTGCTCTCTCTTTCTCTTCTCTCCTACTCCTTTCTCCTCCACCAGTCTCCTCCTCCTCTCTCTCCTCCTCTCTCTTCCTCCTCTCTCTTGCATTTCTCTCCTCCTCCTCTCTGCTCGTCCTCTCTCTTCCTCCTCCCTCTTCCTCCTCTGTCCTCCTCCTCTCTCCTCTTCCTCTCTCTTCCTCCTGTCTCTTCCTGCTCTCTATTCCTCCTCTCTCCTCTTCCTCTCTGTTCCTCCTCTCTCTTCTTCCTCTCTTCCTCCACTTTCTTCCTCCTCTCTTCCTCCTCTCTCTTCCTCCTCTCTCTTCCTCCTCTATCCTCATCTTCTCTCTTCCTCCTCTCTCTTCCTCTTCTCTCACCTCTTCTCTCCTCCTCCTCTCTCTTCCTCCTCTCTCTTCCTGCTCTCTCGTTCTCCTCTCTCCACCTCCTCTCTCCACCTCCTCTCTCCTCCACCTCTCTCTTATCCTCTCTCTTCCTCTTCTCTCCACCTCCTCTCTCCTCTTCCTCTCTCGTCCTCCTCTCACTTCCTCCTCTCTCTTGTTCCTCTCTCGTCTTCTTCTCTCTTACTATTCTCTCCTCCTCCTCTCTCCTCTTCCTCCTCTCTCTCCTTCTCTCTTCTCTTCCTCTCTCTTCATCCTCTCTCTTCCTGCTCTCTTGTTCTCCTCTCTTCTCCTCCTCTCTCCTCTTTCTCTCTCTTCCTCCTCTCTCTTCCTCCTCTCTCCTCTTACTCTCTCTTCCTCCTCTCTCCTCCTCCTCTCTCCTCTTCCTCCCTCTTCGTCCACTCTCTTCCTCCTCTCTCTTCTTCCTCTCTCTTCCTCTTCTCTCTTCCTCCCTCTCTCTTCCTCCTCTCTCCTCCTCCTCTCTCCTCCTCCTCTCTCCTCCACCTCTCTCTTATCCTCTCTCTTCCTCCTCTCTCCACCTCCTCTCTCCTCTTCCTCTCCATTCCTCCTCTCTCTTCCTCCTCTCTCTTTCACTTCTCTCCTACTCCTTTCTCCTCCACCAGTCTCCTACTCGTCTCTCTTCCTCCTCTCTCTTCCTCCTATCTCTTCCTCCTCTTTCGTCTTCTTCTCTCTTACTATTCTCTCTTCCTCCTCTCTCCTCTTCCTCCTCTCTTCCTCCTCTCTCTTCCTCCTCTCTCTTGCATTTCTCTCCTCCTCCTCTCTCCTCCTCCACTCTGTTCCTTCTCTCTCCTCATCTTCTCTCTTCCTCCTCTCTCTTTCTCCTCTCTCCTCCTCGTCTCTCCTCTTACTCTCTCTTCGTCTTCTCTCTTCCTCCTCTCTCTTCCTCCACTCTTTTCCTCCTCTATCCTCTTCCTCCTCTCTCTTCCTTCTCTCTCCTCCTCCTGTCTCCTCTTCCTCACTCTTCCTCCTCTCTCTTCCTCCTCTCTCCTCCTCCTCTCTCCTCTTCCTCTCTCCTCCTCCTCTCTATTCCTCCTCTCTCATCTTCCTCTCTCTTCCTCCTCTCTCCTCCTCCTCTCTCCTCTTCCTCTCTCTTCCTCCTCTCTCCTCCTACTCTCTCTATTCCTCCTCTCACTTCTTCCTCTCTTTTCCTCCTCTCTCTTCCTCCTCTCTTTTCCTCCTCACTCCTCTTCCTGTCTCTTCCTCCTCTCTCTTCCTCCTCACTCTTACTCCTCTCTATTCCTCCTCTCTCCTTTTCCTCTCTCTTCCTCCTCTCTCCTCTTTTCTCTCTTCCTCCTCTCTCTTCCTCCTCTCTCTTCCTCCTCTCTCTTCCTCCTCCCATTTCCTCCTCTATCATCCTCCTCTCTCTTCCTCCCCTCTCTTCCTCCTCTCTTCCTCCTTTTTCCTCTTCCTCACTCTTCATCCTCTCTCTTCCTCCTCTCTCCTCTTCCTCTCTCTTCCTCCTCTCTCTTCCTGCTCTCTCTTCCTCCTCTCTCTTCCTTCTCTCTCTTCATCCTCTCTCCTCTTCCTCTCTCTTCCTCCGCCCTTTTTCTCATCTGTCTTCCTCCTCTTTCCTCTTCCTCTCTCTTCCTCCTCTCTCTTCCTCCTCGCTCTTCCTCCTCTCTCTTCCTCCTCTCTCCTCCTCCTCTCTTCTTTTCCTCTTTCTTCCTCATCTCTCTTCCTCCTCTCTCTTCCTCCTCTCTATTCCTCCTCTGTCCTCTTCCTCTCTCTTCGTCCTTTCTCCTTTTCCTCTCTCTTCGTCCTCTCTCTTCCACCTCTCTCTTCCTCCTCTCTTTTCCTCCACCTCTTCCTCCTCTCCCCTTTTCCCCTCTCTTCCTCCTCTCTTCCTCTTCTCTCCTCCTCCTCTCTCCTCCTCCTCTCTCTTCCTCCTCCCACGTCCTCCTCTGTCCTCGTCCACTCTCCTCTTCCTGTCTCTTCCTCCTCTCTCTTCCTCCTCTCTATTCCTCCTCTCTCCTCTTCCTCTCTCTTCCTCCTCTCTTCCTCCTCTCTCTTTCTCTTCTCTCCTACTCCTTTCTCCTCCACCAGTCTCTTCTTCTCTCTCTTCCTCTTCTCTCTTCCTCCTCTCACTTCCTCCTCTCTCGTCTTCTTCTCTCTTACTATTCTCTCTTCCTCTTCTCTACTCTTCCTCCTCTCTCCTCCTCTCTCTTCCTCCTCTCTCCTCCTCATCTATCCTCTTGCTTTCTCTTCCTCCTCTCTCCACCTCCTCTCTCCTCTTCCTCTCTCTTACTCTGCTCTCTTCCTCCTCTCTCGTCCTCCTCTCTCCTCTTCTTTTTTCTTCCTCCTCTCTCTTCCTCCTCTCTCTTACTCCTCTCTCTTCCTCCTCTCTCTTCCTCCTCTCTCTTTCTCTTCTCTCCTACTCCTTTCTCCTCCACCAGTCTCCTCCTCCTCTCTCTTCCTCCTCTCTCTTCCTCCTCTCTCTTGCATTTCTCTCCTCCTCCTCTCTGCTCGTCCTCTCTCTTTCTCCTCCCTCTTCCTCCTCTGTCCTCCTCCTCTCTCCTCTTCCTCTCTCTTCCTCCTGTCTCTTCCTGCTCTCTATTCCTCCTCTCTCCTCTTCCTCTCTGTTCCTCCTCTCTCTTCTTCCTCTCTTCCTCCTCTTTCTTCCTCCTCTCTTCCTCCTCTCTCTTCCTCCTCTCTCTTCCTCCTCTATCCTTATCTTCTCTCTTCCTCCTCTCTCTTCCTCTTCTCTCCACCTCTTCTCTCCTCCTCCTCTCTCTTCCTCCTCTCTCTTCCTGCTCTCTCGTTCTCCTCTCTCCTCCTCCTCTCTCCACCTCCTCTCTCCTCCACCTCTCTCTTATCCTCTCTCTTCCTCTTCTCTCCACCTCCTCTCTCCTCTTCCTCTCTCGTCCTCCTCTCACTTCCTCCTCTCTCTTGTTCCTCTCTCGTCTTCTTCTCTCTTACTATTCTCTCCTCCTCCTCTCTCCTCTTCCTCCTCTCTTCCTCCTGTCCCTTCCTCCTCTCTCCTCCTTCTCTCTTCTCTTCCTCTCTCTTCATCCTCTCTCTTCCTGCTCTCTTGTTCTCCTCTCTTCTCCTCCTCTCTCCTCTTTCTCTCTCTTCCTCCTCTCTCTTCCTCCTCTCTCCTCTTACTCTCTCTTCCTCCTCTCTCCTCCTTCTCTCTCCTCTTCCTCCCTCTTCGTCCACTCTCTTCCTCCTCTCTCTTCTTCCTCTCTCTTCCTCTTCTCTCTTCCTCCTCTCTCTTCCTCCTCTCTCCTCCTCCTCTCTCCTCCTCCTCTCTCCTCCACCTCTCTCTTATCCTCTCTCTTCCTCCTCTCTCCACCTCCTCTCTCCTCTTCCTCTCCATTCCTCCTCTCTCTTCCTCCTCTCTCTTTCACTTCTCTCCTACTCCTTTCTCCTCCACCAGTCTCCTACTCGTCTCTCTTCCTCCTCTCTCTTCCTCCTCTCTCTTCCTCCTCTTTCGTCTTCTTCTCTCTTACTATTCTCTCTTCCTCCTCTCTCCTCTTCCTCCTCTCTTCCTCCTCTCTCTTCCTCCTCTCTCTTGCATTTCTCTCCTCCTCCTCTCTCCTCCTCCACTCTGTTCCTTCTCTCTCCTCATCTTCTCTCTTCCTCCTCTCTCTTTCTCCTCTCTCCTCCTCGTCTCTCCTATTACTCTCTCTTCGTCTTCTCTCTTCCTCCTCTCTCTTCCTTCACTCTTTTCCTCCTCTATCCTCTTCCTCCTCTCTCTTCCTTCTCTCTCCTCCTCCTGTCTCCTCTTCCTCACTCTTCCTCCTCTCTCTTCCTCCTCTCTCCTCCTCCTCTCTCCTCTTCCTCTCTCTTCCTCCTCTCTCCTCATCCTCTCTCCTCTTCCTCACTCTTCGTCCTCTCTCTTCCTCCTCTCTCCTCTTCCTCACTCTTCGTCCTCTCTCTTCCTCCTCTCTCCTCTTCCTCTCTCTTCATCCTCTCTCTACCTCCTCTCTCCTCTTCTTCTCTCTTCCTCGTCACTCTTCCTCCTCTCTCTTCCTCTTCTCTCCTCTTCCTCTCTCTTCCTCCTCTCTCCACCTCCTCTCTCCCCTTCCTCTCTCTTCCTCCTCTCTCTTCCTCCTCTCTCGTCTTCTTCGCTCTTAATATTCTCTCTTCCTCCTCTCTCCTCTTCCTGTTCTCTTCCTCCTCTCTCTTCCTCCTCTCTCTTGCATTTCTCTCCTCCTCCTCTCTCCTCCTCCTCTCTCTTCCTCCTCTCTCTTCCTCTTCTCTCTTCCTCTTCTCTCCTCCTCCTCTCTCCTCTTCTTCTCTCTTCCTCCTCTCTCTTCCTCCTCGCTCTTCCTCCTATCTCTTCCTCTTCTCTCCTCCTCCTCTCTCCTCCTCCTCTCTCTTCCTCCTCCCTCTGCCTCCTCTGTCCTCGTCCGCTCTCCTCTTCCTGTCTCTTCCTCCACTCTCTTCCTCCTCTCTCTTCCTCCTCTCTTCCTCTTCTCTCTTCCTCCTCTCTCTTCCTCCTCTCTCCTCCTCTCTCTTCCTCCTCTCTCTTCCTCCTCTCTCCTCCTTCACACTCCTCTTCCTCTCTCTTCGTCCTCTCTCTTCCTCCTCTCTCCTCTTCCTCTCTCTTCCTCCTCTCTCCTCTTACTCTCTCTTCCTCCTCCCTCTTCCTCCTCTCTCCTCCTCCTCTCTCCTCTTCCTCCCTCTTCGTCCAATCTCTTCCTCCTCTCTCCTCATCTTCTCTCTTCCTCCTCTCTCTTCCTCGTCTCTCCTCCACCACTCTCCTCCTCCTCTCTCTTCCTCCTCTCTCTTCCTCCCCTCTCCTCCTCCTCTCTCCTCTTCCTCTCCTCCTGTCTCCACTTCCTGTCTTCCCCCCTCCTCCTCTCTCTTCCTCTCCCTTCCTGTCTCTCCCCTTTCCCCCTCTTCTTCTCTCTGCATATCCCCTTCTCCCTTACTCTCTCTTGCTCTGTCTTGCTCTCTTATACGCTCTCTTCCTAGTTCTTCCTGTTTCTTCCTCTCTCTTCCTCTCCCTTGCACTCTCTTCCTCTCTCTCCCCTTTCCTCCTTCTGCTTCTCGCTCCCTATTCCCCTCTCTCTCTCTCTCTTCCTCTCTCTTGCTCTCTCTTGCTCTCTTCCTCCTGTCTATGTCACAGTGTGCTCCATGTCACTGTGCGTAGTGGGTCGGTGGTGGCCAAGTCAGTGTGGGTTCATGTCACCGTTGGCAGCGAGTCAGTGGTGGCCATGTCACTGTGGGAGCCATGTCACAGTGGGTAGTGGGTCAGTGGTGGCCATGTCACTCTCTGGGCTATGTCACAGTTGGCAGCAGTTTAGTGGTAGCCATTTCACTGTGAGGGTCATGTCACAGTGGGCAGAAGGTCAGTGGTGGCCATGTCAGTGTGGGGGTCATGTCACATTGGGCAGCAGGTCAGTGTTGGCCATGTCACTGTGGTGGCCATGTCACAGTGGAGAGTGAGTCAGTGGTGGCCATGTCACGGTGTGGGCCATGTCACAGTGGGCAGCGTGTCAGAGGTGACCATGTCATTGTGGGGGCCATGTCACAGTGGTGACGTGCGGAGTCACGATTTTACAACCAGTAAGGTTATAAAGAAGGTATGTTTATTCAGCGCTGGTTGCACGGGGGATCGCTCCTCCACAAACGTGCACATTTTGGAGCGAAAAGCAGCTCCTTTCTGTAGCGTAAGTGTTTACATATTCATGATAATCCCGAGAATAGGGAGAGATATTACAATTAGTTTTGAGAAATCATTATCATAAATCCCGCCCCAAGTCCCTCCCCGTTGCGCCTGCGCAATGTCTCCTGTTGGTCTTGGGCAGGGGTCTTCAGGATGAAGATTGATGATTCCTCTTCTTCCTCTTATGACTTTTCACCCAATTAGGTCTCTTCAGCATGTCAATTTAACATTCTTTGAATTCCCCTTCCTTATCTTGGGACTCAGTAGTTGCAGCTCCTCCATTATCTCAAGAGCCCATCCTGCTGAGAGCCCACCCTGCTGAGAGGCCTGCATCTATTTCGTTAAGGTTTCTCACTTCAGTGGGCAGCATGTCGCCATGTCACAGTGGGCAGCGAGTCAGAGGTGGCCATGTCACTGTGGGGGCCATATCACAGTGGGCAGCCGGTCAGTGGTGGCCATGTCACTATGGGGGCCATGTCACAGTGGGTAGCAGGTCAGTGGTGGCCAGGTCACTGTGGGGCTATGTCACAGTGTTCAGCGGATCAGTGGTGGCCATGTCACTGTGGGGACCATGTCACAGTGTGCAGCAGGTCATTTATGGCCATGTCACTATGAGTCCATGTCACAGTGGGGAGCAGGTCAGTGGTGGCCATGTCACTATGGGGCCCATGTCACAGTGGTCAGCAGGTCAGTGGTGGCCATGTCACTGTGAGGTCATGTCACAGTGTGCAGCAGGTCAGTGGTGGCCATGTCACAGTGAGCAACAGGCCACTGGTGGCCATGTCACTGTGGGGGCTATGTCACAGTGGGCAGCAGGTCAGTGGTGGCCATGTCACTATGGGGCCATGTCACAGTGGGCAGCAGGTCAGTAGTGGCCACGTCACTGTGGGGCCATGTCACATTGTGCAGCAGGTCAGTGATAGCCATGTCACAGTGAGCAACAGGCCACTGGTTGCCATGTCACTGTGGGGGCTATGTCACAGTGGGCAGCAGGTCAGTGGTGGCCATGTCACTGTGGGGCTATATCACAGTGGTCAGCGGATCAGTGGTGGCCATGTCACTGTGGGGGTATGTCACAGTGGGCAGCAGGTCAGTGCTGGCCATGTCACTGTGGGGGCCATGTCACAGTGGGCAGCAGGTCAGTAGTGGTCATGTCACTGTGAGGTCATGTCACAGTGTGCAGCAGGTCAGTGGTGGCCATGTCACAGTGAGCAACAGGCCACTTGTTGCCATGTCACTGTGGGGGCTATGTCACAGTGGGCAGCAGGTCAGTTGTGGCCATGTCACTATGGGGCCATGTCACAGTGGGCAGCAGGTCAGTGGTGGCCATGTCACTATGGGGGCCATGTCACAGTGGGCAGCAGGTCCGTAGTGGCCACATCACTGTGGGGCCATGTCACAGTGTGCAGCAGGTCAGTGATGGCCATGTCACAGTGAGCAACAAGCCACTGGTTGCCATGTCACTGTGGGGGCTATGTCACAGTGGGCAGCAGGTCAGTTGTGGCCAAGTCTCTATGGGGGCCATGTCACAGTGGTCAGCATGTCAGTGGTGCCCATGTCACTATGGTGGCTATGTCACAGTGGGTAGCAGATCAGTGGTGGCCATGTAACTGTGGGGCTATATCACAGTGGTCAGCGGATCAGTGGTGGCCATGTCACTGTGGGGGCCATGTCACAGTGGGCAGCAGGTCAGTAGTGGCCACGTCACTGTGGGGCCATGTCACATTGTGCAGCAGGTCAGTGATGGCCATGTCACAGTGAGCAACAGGCCACTGGTTGCAATGTCACTGTGGGGGCTATGTCACAGTGGGCAGCAGGTCAGTGCTGGCCATGTCACTGTGGGGGCCATGTCACAGTGGGCAGCAGGTCAGTAGTGGCCATGTCACTGTGAGGTGTGGTAGGTAGGGTCCGGCGACCGGAAGATATCGCGTTGTACGGAAAGGTAGAGCCTCCCTCCCTGCAACCAATCAATATGGATCTCTGACGTAAGCAGGCGGAAGTGACGAGGTAAACCCAGGTTATATAAGGCAGTGTAACCTTTGAATAAATGCCATTTTGCCTCCACCACATTGGTGTCTGTGTGCTGATGGACCAAGCAACCTGGGATTGGTTGCTGTGCTGTTCCTGAACCAGGTCGCCACGCCTTGAGAAAGGCAGCAAGTGGTGCCGAAACCCGGGAATTTCGCCTGGATTTGGTGAACGGCGGCCGGAGCGGCAGGACCAGCCCGGCGGGGAGGACGCTCCCGGACCTTCAAGGAGAATGGAAGCCCTGGTAAAGGTTGTATCTGAGCTGCATAAGCAGTGGGGGATTGATTGTAACCCCAAAGACTTTACCCTTGCAGTCGCAAGGCTTTTACAGATCGGGGTCATTGATCAGCCGGTGGATATTCTCCACCCAGAAACGTGGGATAAATGCACTAAAGTGTTTGCCGAGGAGACCATGTGCTCAGGCACGGCGAAACACCTTAAGGCGTGGGGGAGGGTCGTGCAGGCTTTGAAAAAAGCCCTGCAGGAGCAGGAAGCATGGAGGGCGGCAAGGGACTGTTTATTAGCTGTCCCGAAACTTGGGGTTGGAGCAGCCACACAGACCTCACGCCCTCTAAATGATGATAATTCAGCGGACCCTGGGGACCGGCGGGAGGGTGATACCCCCCCCCTCAATCCCCAAACCACCCTACTCTGCTCGTGAGGGATCAGGGGCGGGCGGAGTCCCTCTGGGGTGGGCTGGCCGGGGAGGCTGGGAATGCCGCGGAGAAAATAGAATCTGATAACATCTGGGTGAGACCACCGCCCTATGCGCCTCTGAATGGCACTGACCGGGAAGAGAAAGGGAGGGGCGATGATGTTCTTGGGGAAGATAAGGAAGGAATGCAAGGTTTAATGAATACACGTGGGCAGGAAGATAAGGACAACAAAGAAGAGAAAGGCGGTATGGACATTCAAAAGGGGAAAGCCAATCAGAGCATTTACCCAGTAATATGCCCGCATTCTCCACCAATGGAGAGTGAGGAGGAGGAGAATGGGAGGGATGGTCAGAAAGGGGAGGCGGAGGCGACTAAGGGGTGGGGGACCAGTCAGAATGTCCACCTACAAACACGCCCCTATAGAGTAAACTCCTCCCCGGTCAGACGAGGGGGCGAGTCGAAGGGGAGGGAATTGCCCGATTACGGACAAAGTAGGAGGGGTCGAAGTCCCAAAAAGGAAAGTAGGCGGGACAGGAGCCCAAAGGAAAAACACCAGAGCCTGGAAGTGACTAGTGAGTCGAGTTCCGATCTTGAGTCGGATGCAGATGGAGACGACTGGCTCACGGCTGATTTAAACTCAGATGAAGATGAGACAAAAATTGGAACTCGATATAATACTGCTCATAGCAAAAAAGGAATACGAGAGGATAAAATTCCTCTTACGGATTGGAGGAAAATAAAAATTGCATGTGCAGATTGGGCCCCCTCAGCCGCGCTAGCATTCCCGGTTAGAGTAATGGGAGATGGTGATGGGGCACGAAGAGTGTACTCTCCTATAAATCCTAAAGATATACAGGTGATCATTAAGGCGATCGCTGATAAGGGGCTCAATTCTGCCATGGTCTCTACTTTAGTAGATGGCATCTTCGGAGGAGATGACATGCTCCCATTTGATATAAAACAAACCTGCAGGCTGGTTTTTGATGGCGCAGGGATGATAGTTTTCAAACAAGATTGGGAGGACAACTGCGTGAGACAATTAGCTCAGGTAACAGGGGCGGACCACCCATTGTATGGTTCTAGTTTACAACGATTGATGGGAACGGATCCAACAATGATCACACCTCAAGCGCAGGCTCTGGGTCTGCGAGCCCATGAGGTGATGACAACCACCCGTGCAGGTAGGGAAGCTATTCGTACAGCTTCTAAGGTTATTGCCAAGCCGTCCCCATGGTCAACTATAAAACAAAATGAGAGTGAGAGTTTCGCGCAGTTTGTGGATCGCCTTCAAGCAGCGATTGACTCTTCCTCCCTGCCTGCAGAGGCAAAGGGTCCGGTAGTCACAGACCGTTTACGCCAACAATGCAATGCCAGCACTAAAGAAATTTTACGATCGCTGCCGGTGGGGTCGAGTTTGGCAGACATGATTAGACATGTCGCGAAAGAGGAACATTTAGTCCCGATTCAAGCGGCCGTCCATACCGCAATAGCTAACATAATGGCATGTTTTAAATGTGGCCAAGCAGGCCATATCATGGCAAATTGCCCTCAATTAATGAATCCACCCACGATACCTACCTCACGTCAGATATCACCTAAAGGTCCATGTTGGCGCTGCGGTAAGAACGGACATCATGCAAAGGAATGTAAATTGAAGAGTCAGGGAAACGGGAGGGGGAGGAGGCGCCTGAGCCGCGCACAGCTTCCTCCCGTACGAGATATGAGGTGGCAACAAACCCAAATATTAGGAGACATGGACAAACATATGGGGAAATATATTGGTGCCCAGGTTCAAATCCAGGGAAAAGTTATTGTAACTACCCTGGATATTGGTTTTGTGGATATTGGGGTTGTGAAACCATAGTGACGGGTAGTAGATGGACACCAGAAAGAAAGGATGAATTTTTACGAGTGAGCTGGGGATCTAACCGTTTCCAGTTGGTTTTGGAAATTTTAAATCCGGGTGATTCAGGATGGCTTTTAGGTAAGATGTGGTCTCCGTTTCTTCAGAGAAGTTACAAAGATATGGGAGTACTTGTGCAGATCATTAAGACTGTACCCCAGGCACCTCAAGCTGTTGGGCCAAATCTAGTCCTTAATCCACAGACGCCTAAACCTGTGAGATATGACACTACGACTGCTGTTAGAAAAGCGACTCCTACTGATGTTGAAATTTTGACAACGTTTGATCCTAAACTACCCCCTTTATGGAAATTACTAAATTCGACATACCAAATATTAAATTCAACAAATCCAAAGATGACGACACATTGTTGGCTTTGTTATGATGTACGACCCCCTCTTTATGAGGCAGTGGGTATACCTTCTGAACCAAAATGGGTGAGTGGGCCTAACCCGATACAGTGTTTGTGGAGCGATTCTCAAAACAAACAGGGAGTAACAATGCAGCAAGTGTCAGGGCAAGGTGCATGTGTTGGTGTAATACCTCTTGAAAAAAGAAGTCTATGTAAGTTTGAGATTATACAAGACAGACAACAACTTAATAAAAACAACGGAGAAATAGCTGATTGGTTAGTCCCGGCTACTAATACAAAATGGATATGTTCAAAGGCCGGAATTACTCCATGTATATCTATTAGGAAACTTAAGATAAAAGCCGAATTTTGTATACAAGTATTAATTATTCCGAGAATTATATATCACCCGGAGGAATATGTTTATGATCATTTGACTTCTTCAACCTTGCACCATGTACAAAAGCGAGAACCTTTTACCGCTCTGACCATAGCTACCCTGTTGACCATAGGAGCCGCGGGAGCAGGAACAGGAATAGCTTCATTAGTTGAGCAGAATCAAAAATTTCATTCCCTTAGAATGGCAGTGGATGAGGATCTTACTCGAATTGAGAAATCAATCAGCGCTTTAGAACAATCGCTGAGTTCACTGTCGGAAGTAGTTCTCCAAAATCGTAGAGGATTAGATCTCTTGTTTTTACAACAAGGAGGACTATGTGCTGCTTTGGGGGAAGAATGCTGTATATATGCAGACAACACTGGTGTCGTTCGTGATACTATGGCCAAACTCTGGGAGGGTTTAGAAAAAAGAAAGAGGGATAGGGAAGCCCAGCAAGGATGGTTTGAGTCGTGGTTTAACCATACGCCGTGGCTAACCACCCTCATTTCTACGCTAATGGGACCAATTATACTGTTCATGCTAGTGTTGATTTTTGGACCATGTATATTGAACAGGCTTGTGCTGTTTGTTAAGAGTCGACTAGAAAAATTTAACATAATGTTAGTAGAACGTCGACAGTTGCTTTGAGAACGCAACATTAGTATATAATCTTAGTTTGATAATTTTTATATAGAAAGGAATGTTCTACAACTAATGAATTTCTTCTATTTTCTATTTGTTCGATATGTTCTATGTTTTATATAAGCTTTTTATTGTAACTTTTTAGTTCGTTATGCTTTATCAACTTAATCACATGCAATAAGGGATTTTTAGTCACTTTAGATGCTACTAACCTAATGTGCCTTGTATTTTATATTTTTAAACTTTTATACTTCTGCCCATTTACTTTAAGCATAGGGAGGGGGGAAATGTGGTAGGTAGGGTCCGGCGACCGGAAGATATCGCGTTGTACGGAAAGATAAGCTAGGGTCTGGCGACCGGAAGATATCGTGTTCTACGGAAAGGTAGAGCCTCCCTCCCTGCAACCAATCAATATGGATCTCTGACGTAAGCAGGCGGAAGTGACGAGGTAAACCCAGGTTATATAAGGCAGTGTAACCTTTGAATAAATGCCATTTTGCCTCCACCACATTGGTGTCTGTGTGCTGATGGACCAAGCAACCTGGGATTGGTTGCTGTGCTGTTCCTGAACCAGGTCGCCACGCCTTGAGAAAGGCAGCAGTGAGGTCATGTCACAGTGTGCAGCAGGTCAGTGGTGGCCATGTCAAAGTGAGGAACAGGCCACTGGTTGCCATGTCACTGTGGGGGCGATGTCACAGTGTGCAGCAGGTCAATGATGGCCATGTCACAGTGAGTAACAGGCCACTGGTTGCCATGTCACTGTGGGGGCTATGTCACAGTGAGCAGCAGGTCAGTTGTGGCCATGTCACTATGGGTCCATGTCACAGTGGGTAGCAGGTCAGTGGTGGCCATGTCACTGTGAGGTCATGTCACAGTGTGAAGAAGGTCAGTGGTGGCCATATCACAGTGAGCAAAAGGCCACTGGTTACCATGTCACTGTGGGGGCAATGTCATAGTGGGAAGCAGGTCAGTGGTGGCCATGTCACTATGGGGGCCATGTCACAGTGGGCAGCAGGTCAGTGGTGGCCATATCACTATGGGGGCCATGTCACAGTGGGCAGCAGGTCAGTAGTGGCCACGCCACTGTGGGGCCATGTCACAGTGTGCAGCAGATCAGTGATGGTCATGTCACAGTGAGCAACAGGCCACTGGTTGACATGTCACTGTGGGGGCTATGTCACAGTGGGCAGCAGGTCAGTGCTGGCCATGTCACTATGGGGGCCATGTCACAGTGGGCAGCAAGTCAGTGGTGGCCATGTCACTATGGGGGCTATGTCACATTGCGCAGCAGGTCAGTGGTGGCCATGTCACTGTGGGTACCATGTCAAACTGTGCAGCAGGTCAGTGGTGGCCATGTCACAGTGAGCAACAGGCCACTGGTTGCCATGTCACTGTGGGGTCTATGTCACAGTAGGCAGCAGGTCAGTGGTGGCCATGTCACTATGGGGGCCATGTCACAGTGGGCAGCAGGTCAGTGGTGGCCATGTCACTGTGAGGTCATGTCACAGTGTGCAGCAGGTCAGTGGTGGCCATGTCACAGTGAGCAACAGGCCACTGGTTGCCATGTCACTGTGGGGGCTATGTCACAGTGGGCAGCAGGTCAGTTGTGGCCATGTCACTATGGGTCCATGTCACAGTGTGCAGCAGGTCAGTGGTGGCCATGTCACTATGGGGGCTATGTCACAGTGGGCAGCTGGTCAGTGGTGGCCATGTCACTGTGGGGGCCATATCAGAGTGGGAAGCAGGTCAGTGGTGGCCATGTCACTATGGGGGCTATGTCACATTGGGCAGCAGGTCAGTGGTGGCCATGTCACTGTGAGGTCATGTCACAGTGTGCAGCAGGTCAGTGGTGGCCATGTCACAGTGAGCAACAGGCCACTGGTTGCCATATCACTGTGGGGTCTATGTCACAGTGGGCAGCAGGTCAGTGGTGGCCATGTCACTATGGGGGTCATGTCACAGTGGGCAGCAGGTCAGTGGTGGCCATGTCAGTGTGAGGTCATGTCACAGTGTGCAGCAGGTCAGTGGTGGCCATATCACAGTGAGCAACAGGCCACTGGTTACAATGTCACTGTGGGGGCTATGTCAGAGTGGGCAGCAGGTCAGTTGTGGCCATGTCACTATGGGTCCATGTCACAGTGGGCAGCAGGTCAGTGGTGGCCATGTCACTATGGGGGCTATGTCACAGTGGGCAGCTGGTCAGTGGTGCCCATGTCACTGTGAGGTCATGTCACAGTGTGCAGCAGGTCAGTGGTGGCCATGTCACTATGGGGGCCATGTCACAGTGGGCAGTAGGTCAGTGGAGGCCATGTCACTATGGGGGTCATGTTTCAGTGGGCAGCAGGTCAGTAGTGGCCACGTCACAGTGGGGCCATGTCACAGTGTGCAGCAGGTCAGTGATGGCCCTGTCACAGTGAGCAACAGGCCACTGGTTGCCATGTCACTGTGGGGGCTATGTCACAGTGTGCAGCAGGTCAGTGCTGGCCATGTCACTATGGGGGCCATGTCACAGTGGGCAGCATGTCAGTGGTGGCCATGTCACTGTGGGGGCCATGTCACAGTGGGCAGCAGGTCAGTGGTGGCCATGTCACTATGGGGGCCATGTCACAGTGGGCAGCAGGTCAGTGATGGCCATGTCACAGTGAGTAACAGGCCACTGGTTGCCATGTCACTGTGGGGGCTAAGTCACAGTGGGCAGGAGGTCAGTTGTGGCCATGTCACTATGGGTCCATGTCGCAGTGTGCAGCAGGTCAGTGGTGGCCATGTCGCTATGGGGGCTATGTCACAGTGGGCAGCAGGTCAGTGGTGGCCATGTCACTGTTAGGTCATGTCACAGTGTGCAGCAGGTCAGTGGTGGCCATGTCACAGTGAGCAACAGGCCACTGGTTGCCATGTCACTGTGGGGGCTATGTCACAGTGGGCAGCAGGTCAGTGGTGGCCATGTCACTATGGGGGCCATACCACAGTGGGCAGCAGGTCAGTGGTGGCCATGTCACTATTTGGGCCATGTCACAGTGTGCAGCAGGTCAGTAGTGGCCACGTCACTGTGGGGCCATGCCACAGTGGGCAGCAGGTCAGGGTGGCCATGTCACTATGGGGGCTATGTCGCATTGGGCAGGTGGTCAGTGGTGGCCATGTCACTGTGAGGTCATGTCACAGTGTGCAGAATGTCAGTGGTGGCCATGTCACAGTGAGCAACAGGCCACTGGTTGCCATGTCACTGTGGGGGATATGTCACAGTGTGCAGCAGGTCAGTGCTGGCCATGTCACTATGGGGGCCATGTCAGAGTGTGCAGCAGGTCAGTGGTGGCCATGTCACTATGGGGGCCATGTCACAGTGGGCAGCAGGTCAGTGGTGGCCATGTCACAGTGAGAAACAGGCCACTGGTTATCATGTCACTGAGGGGGCTATGTCACAGTGGGCAGCAGGTCAGTGGTGGCCATGTCACTATGGGGGCCATGTCACAGTGGGCAGCAGGTCAGTGATGGCCATGTCACAGTGAGCAACAGGCCACTGGTTGCCATGTCACTGTGGGGGCTATGTCACAGTGGGCAGCAGGTCAGTGGTGGCCATGTCACTATGGGGGCCATGTCACAGTGGGCAGCAGGTCAGTGGTGGCCATGTCACTATGGGGGCCATGTCACAGTGGGCAGC
This sequence comes from Strix uralensis, assembly GCF_047716275.1. Classification (NCBI taxonomy): domain Eukaryota; kingdom Metazoa; phylum Chordata; class Aves; order Strigiformes; family Strigidae; genus Strix; species Strix uralensis. The sequence continues at coordinate 40,434 of NW_027436824.1, forward strand.
AGGTCAGTAGTGGCCACATCACTGTGGGGCCATGTCACACTGTGCAGCAGGTCAGTGATGGCCATGTCACAGTGAGCAACAGGCCACTGGTTGCCACGTCACTGTGGGGGCTATGTCACAGTGGGCAGCAGGTCAGTGCTGGCCATGTCACTATGGGGGCCATGTCACTGTGGGCAGCAGGTCAGTAGTTGCCACGTCACTGAGGGGCCATGTCACAGTGTGCAGCAGGTCAGTGATGGCCATGTCACAGTGAGCAAGAGGCCAATCGTTGCCATGTCACTCTGGGGGATATGTCACAGTGGGCAGCAGGTCAGTAGTGGCCACATCACTGTGGGGGCCATGTCACAGTGTGCAGCAGGTCAGTGATGGCCATGTCACAGTGAGCAACAGGCCACTGGTTGCCATGTCACTATGGGGGCCATGTCACAGTGGGCAGCAGATCAGTGGTGGCCATGTCACTGTGATGTCATGTCACAGTGGGCAGCAGGTCAGTGGTGGCCATGTCACAGTGAGCAACAGGCCACTGGTTGCCATGTCACTATGGGGGCCATGTCACAGTGGGCAGCAGGTCAGTGGTGGCCATGTCACTGTGAGGTCATGTCACAGTGTGCAGCAGGTCAGTGGTGGCTATGTCACAGTGAGAAACAGGCCACTGTTTGCCATGTCACTGTGGGGGCTATGTCACAGTGGGCAGCATGTCAGTGGTGCCCATGTCACTATGTGGGCCATGTCATAGTGGGTAGCAGGACAGTAGTGGCCAGGTCACTGTGGGGCTATGTCACAGTGGTCAGCGGATCAGTGGTGGCCATGTCACTGTGGGGACCATGTCACAGTGTGCAGCAGGTCAGTGCTGGCCATGTCACTATGGGGGCCATGTCACAGTGGGCAGCAGGTCAGTGGTGGCCATGTCACTATGGGGGCCATGTCACAGTGGGCAGCAGGTCAGTGGTGGCCATGTCACAGTGAGAAACAGGCCACTGGTTATCATGTCACTGAGGGGGCTATGTCACAGTGGGCAGCAGGTCAGTGGTGGCCATGTCACTATGGGGGCCATGTCACAGTGGGCAGCAGGTCAGTGGTGGCCACATCACTGTGGGGCCATGTCACAGTGTGCAGCAGGTCAGTGATGGCCATGTCACAGTGAGCAACAGGCCACTGGTTGCCATGTCACTGTGGGGGCTATGTCACAGTGGGCAGCAGGTCAGTGGTGGCCATGTCACTATGGGGGCCATGTTACAGTGGGCAGCAGGTCAGTGGTGGCCATGTCACTATGGGGGCCATGTCACAGTGGGCAGCAGGTCAGTAGTGGCCACATCACTGTGGGGCCATGTCACAGTGTGCAGCAGGTCAGTGATGGCCATGTCACAGTGAGCAACAGGCCACTGGTTGCCACGTCACTGTGGGGGCTATGTCACAGTGGGCAGCACGTCAGTGCTGGCCATGTCACTATGGGGGCCATGTCACTGTGGGCAGCAGGTCAGTAGTTGCCACGTCACTGAGGGGCCATGTCACAGTGTGCAGCAGGTCAGTGATGGCCATGTCACAGTGAGCAAGAGGCCAATCGTTGCCATGTCACTCTGGGGGATATGTCACAGTGGGCAGCAGGTCAGTAGTGGCCACATCACTGTGGGGGCCATGTCACAGTGTGCAGCAGGTCAGTGATGGCCATGTCACAGTGAGCAACAGGCCACTGGTTGCCATGTCACTATGGGGGCCATGTCACAGTGGGCAGCAGATCAGTGGTGTCCATGTCACTGTGATGTCATGTCACAGTGGGCAGCAGGTCAGTGGTGGCCATGTCACAGTGAGCAACAGGCCACTGGTTGCCATGTCACTATGGGGGCCATGTCACAGTGGGCAGCAGGTCAGTGGTGGCCATGTCACTGTGAGGTCATGTCACAGTGTGCAGCAGGTCAGTGGTGGCTATGTCACAGTGAGAAACAGGCCACTGTTTGCCATGTCACTGTGGGGGCTATGTCAGAGTGGGCAGCATGTCAGTGGTGCCCATGTCACTATGTGGGCCATGTCATAGTGGGTAGCAGGACAGTAGTGGCCAGGTCACTGTGGGGCTATGTCACAGTGGTCAGCGGATCAGTGGTGGCCATGTCACTGTGGGGACCATGTCACAGTGGGCAGCAGGTCAGTTGTGGCCATGTCACTATGGGTCCATGTCACAGTGGGCAGCAGGTCAGTGGTGGCCATGTCACTATGGGGGCTATGTCACATTGGGTAGCAGGTCAGTGGTGGCCATGTCACTGTGAGGTCATGTCACAGTGTGCAGCAGGTCAGTGGTGGCCATGTCACAGTGAGCAACAGGCCACTGGTTGCATTATCACTGTGGGGGCTATGTCACAGTGGGCAGCAGATCAGTGCTGGCCATGTCACTATGGGGGCCATGTCACAGTGGGCAGCAGGTCAGTGGTGACCATGTCACTCTGGGGGCCATGTCACAGTGGGCAGCAGGTCAGTGGTGGCCATGTCACTATGGGGGCTATGTCACAGTAGGCAGCTGGTCAGTGGTGGCCATGTCACTGTGAGGTCATGTCACAATGTGCAGCAGGTCAGTGGTGGCCATGTCACAGTGAGCAATAGGCCATTGGTTGCCATGTCACTGTGGGGTCTATGTCACAGTGGGAAGCAGGTCAGTGGTGGCCAATGCACAGTGAGTAACAGGCCACTGGTTGCCATGTCACTGTGGGGGCTATGTCACAGTGGGCAGCAGGTCAGTGCTGGCCATGTCACTCTGGGGCCTATGTCACATTGGGCAGCAGGGCATTGGTGGCCATGTCACTGTGAGGTCATGTCACAGTGTGCAGCAGGTCAGTGGTGGCCTTGTCACACTGAGCAACAGGCCACTGGTTGCCATGTCACTGTGGGGTCTATGTCACTGTGGGCAGCAGGACAGTGGTGGCCATGTCACTATGGGGGTCATGTCACAGTGGGCAGCAGGTCACTGCTGACCATGTCACTGTCAGGTCATGTCACAGTGTGCAGCATGTTAGTGGTGGCGATGTCACAGTGAGAAACAGGCCACTGGTTGCCATGTCACTGTGGGGGCTATGTCACAGTGGGCAGCATGTCAGTGGTGCCCATGTCACTATGGGGGCCATGTCACAGTGGGCAGCATGTCAGTGGTGGCCAGGTCACTATGGGGGCCATGTCACAGTGGGTAGCATGTCAGTGGTGGCCAGGTCACTGTGGGGCTATGTCACAGTGGTCAGCAGATCAGTGGTGGCCATGTCACTGTGGGGACCATGTCACAGTGGGCAGCAGGTCAGTGGTGGCCATGTCACTATGGGTCCATGTCACAGTGGGCAGCAGGTCAGTGGTGTCCATGTCACTATGGGGTCTATGTCCCATTGGGCAGCAGGTCAGTGGTGGCCATGTCACAGTGAGCAACAGGCCACTGGTTGCCATTTCACTGTGGGGGCTATGTCACAGTGGGCAGCAGGTCAGTGGTGGCCATGTCACTATGGGGGCCATGTCACAGTGGGCAGCAGGTCAGTGGTGGCCATCTCACTATGGGGGCCATGTCACAGTGGGCAGCAGGTCAGTAGTGGCCACGTCACTGTGGGGCCATGTCAAAGTGTGCAGCAGGTCAGTGGTGGCCATGTCACAGTGAGCAACAGGCCACTGGTGGCCATGTCACTGTGGGGGCTATGTCACAGTGGGCAGCAGGTCAGTGCTGGCCATGTCACTATGGGGGCCATGTCACAGTGGGCAGCAGATCAGTGGTGGCCATGTCACTATGGGGGCCATATCACAGTGGGCAGCAGGTCAGTGGTGGCAATGTCACTGTGAGGTCATGTCACAGTGTGCAACAGGTCAGTGGTGGCCATGTCACAGTGAGCAACAGGCCACTGGTTGCCATGTCACTGTGGGGGCTATGTCACAGTGGGCAGCAGGTCAGTTGTGGTCAAGTCTCTATGGCGGCCATGTCACAGTGGGCAGCATGTCAGTGGTGCCCATGTCATTATGGGGGCCATGTCACAGTGGTCAGCGGATCAGTGGTGGCCATGTCACTGTGGGGACCATGTAACAGTAGGCAGCATGTCAGTTGTGGCCATGTCACTATGGGTCCATGTCACAGTGGGCAGTAGGTCAGTGGTGGCCATGTCACGATGGGTGCTATATCACATTGGGCAGCAGGTCAGTGGTGGCCATGTCACTGTGAGGTCATATCACAGTGTGCAGCAGGTCAGTGGTGGCCATGTCACAGTGAGCAACAGGCCACTGGTTGCCATGTCACTGTGGGGGCTATGTCACAGTGGGCAGCAGGTCAGTGGTGGCCATGTCACTATGGGGGCCATGTCACAGTGCGCAGCAGGTCAGTGGTGGCCATGTCACTATGGGGCCATGTCACAGTGTGCAGCAGGTCAGTGATGGCCATGTCACAGTCAGCAACAGGCCACTGGTTGCCATGTCACTGTGGGGGCTATGTCACAGTGGGCAGCAGGTCAGTTGTGGCCATGTCACTGTGGGGCCATGTCACAGTGTGCAGCAGGTCAGTGATGGCCATGTCACAGTGAGCAACAGGCCACTGGTTGCCATGTCACTGTGGGGGCTATGTCACAGTGGGCAGCAGGTCAGTGGTGGCCATGTCACTATGGGGGCCATGTTACAGTGGGCAGCAGGTCAGTGGTGGCCATGTCACTATGGGGGCCATGTCACAGTGGGCAGCAGGTCAGTAGTGGCCACATCACTGTGGGGCCATGTCACAGTGTGCAGCAGGTCAGTGATGGCCATGTCACAGTGAGCAACAGGCCACTGGTTGCCACGTCACTGTGGGGGCTATGTCACAGTGGGCAGCACGTCAGTGCTGGCCATGTCACTATGGGGGCCATGTCACTGTGGGCAGCAGGTCAGTAGTTGCCACGTCACTGAGGGGCCATGTCACAGTGTGCAGCAGGTCAGTGATGGCCATGTCACAGTGAGCAAGAGGCCAATCGTTGCCATGTCACTCTGGGGGATATGTCACAGTGGGCAGCAGGTCAGTAGTGGCCACATCACTGTGGGGGCCATGTCACAGTGTGCAGCAGGTCAGTGATGGCCATGTCACAGTGAGCAACAGGCCACTGGTTGCCATGTCACTATGGGGGCCATGTCACAGTGGGCAGCAGATCAGTGGTGGCCATGTCACTGTGATGTCATGTCACAGTGGGCAGCAGGTCAGTGGTGGCCATGTCACAGTGAGCAACAGGCCACTGGTTGCCATGTCACTATGGGGGCCATGTCACAGTGGGCAGCAGGTCAGTGGTGGCCATGTCACTGTGAGGTCATGTCACAGTGTGCAGCAGGTCAGTGGTGGCTATGTCACAGTGAGAAACAGGCCACTGTTTGCCATGTCACTGTGGGGGCTATGTCACAGTGGGCAGCATGTCAGTGGTGCCCATGTCACTATGTGGGCCATGTCATAGTGGGTAGCAGGACAGTAGTGGCCAGGTCACTGTGGGGCTATGTCACAGTGGTCAGCGGATCAGTGGTGGCCATGTCACTGTGGGGACCATGTCACAGTGGGCAGCAGGTCAGTTGTGGCCATGTCACTATGGGTCCATGTCACAGTGGGCAGCAGGTCAGTGGTGGCCATGTCACTATGGGGGCTATGTCACATTGGGTAGCAGGTCAGTGGTGGCCATGTCACTGTGAGGTCATGTCACAGTGTGCAGCAGGTCAGTGGTGGCCATGTCACAGTGAGCAACAGGCCACTGGTTGCATTATCACTGTGGGGGCTATGTCACAGTGGGCAGCAGGTCAGTGCTGGCCATGTCACTATGGGGGCCATGTCACAGTGGGCAGCAGGTCAGTGGTGACCATGTCACTATGGGGGCCATGTCACAGTGGGCAGCAGGTCAGTGGTGACCATGTCACTCTGGGGGCCATGTCACAGTGTGCAGCAGGTCAGTGGTGGCCATGTCACTATGGGGGCTATGTCACAGTAGGCAGCTGGTCAGTGGTGGCCATGTCACTGTGAGGTCATGTCACAATGTGCAGCAGGTCAGTGCTGGCCATGTCACAGTGAGCAATAGGCCATTGGTTGCCATGTCACTGTGGGGTCTATGTCACAGTGGGAAGCAGGTCAGTGGTGGCCAATGCACAGTGAGTAACAGGCCACTGGTTGCCATGTCACTGTGGGGGCTATGTCACAGTGGGCAGCAGGTCAGTGCTGGCCATGTCACTCTGGGGCCTATGTCACATTGGGCAGCAGGGCATTGGTGGCCATGTCACTGTGAGGTCATGTCACAGTGTGCAGCAGGTCAGTGGTGGCCTTGTCACACTGAGCAACAGGCCACTGGTTGCCATGTCACTGTGGGGTCTATGTCACTGTGGGCAGCAGGTCAGTGGTGGCCATGTCACTATGGGGGTCATGTCACAGTGGGCAGCAGGTCACTGCTGACCATGTCACTGTCAGGTCATGTCACAGTGTGCAGCATGTTAGTGGTGGCGATGTCACAGTGAGAAACAGGCCACTGGTTGCCATGTCACTGTGGGGGCTATGTCACAGTGGGCAGCATGTCAGTGGTGCCCATGTCACTATGGGGGCCATGTCACAGTGGGCAGCATGTCAGTGGTGGCCAGGTCACTATGGGGGCCATGTCACAGTGGGTAGCATGTCAGTGGTGGCCAGGTCACTGTGGGGCTATGTCACAGTGGTCAGCAGATCAGTGGTGGCCATGTCACTGTGGGGACCATGTCACAGTGGGCAGCAGGTCAGTGGTGGCCATGTCACTATGGGTCCATGTCACAGTGGGCAGCAGGTCAGTGGTGTCCATGTCACTATGGGGTCTATGTCCCATTGGGCAGCAGGTCAGTGGTGGCCATGTCACAGTGAGCAACAGGCCACTGGTTGCCATTTCACTGTGGGGGCTATGTCACAGTGGGCAGCAGGTCAGTGGTGGCCATGTCACTATGGGGGCCATGTCACAGTGGGCAGCAGGTCAGTGGTGGCCATCTCACTATGGGGGCCATGTCACAGTGGGCAGCAGGTCAGTAGTGGCCACGTCACTGTGGGGCCATGTCAAAGTGTGCAGCAGGTCAGTGGTGGCCATGTCACAGTGAGCAACAGGCCACTGGTGGCCATGTCACTGTGGGGGCTATGTCACAGTGGGCAGCAGGTCAGTGCTGGCCATGTCACTATGGGGGCCATGTCACAGTGGGCAGCAGATCAGTGGTGGCCATGTCACTATGGGGGCCATATCACAGTGGGCAGCAGGTCAGTGGTGGCAATGTCACTGTGAGGTCATGTCACAGTGTGCAACAGGTCAGTGGTGGCCATGTCACAGTGAGCAACAGGCCACTGGTTGCCATGTCACTGTGGGGGCTATGTCACAGTGGGCAGCAGGTCAGTTGTGGTCAAGTCTCTATGGGGGCCATGTCACAGTGGGCAGCATGTCAGTGGTGCCCATGTCATTATGGGGGCCATGTCACAGTGGTCAGCGGATCAGTGGTGGCCATGTCACTGTGGGGACCATGTAACAGTAGGCAGCATGTCAGTTGTGGCCATGTCACTATGGGTCCATGTCACAGTGGGCAGTAGGTCAGTGGTGGCCATGTCACGATGGGTGCTATGTCACATTGGGCAGCAGGTCAGTGGTGGCCATGTCACTGTGAGGTCATATCACAGTGTGCAGCAGGTCAGTGGTGGCCATGTCACAGTGAGCAACAGGCCACTGGTTGCCATGTCACTGTGGGGGCTATGTCACAGTGGGCAGCAGGTCAGTGGTGGCCATGTCACTATGGGGGCCATGTCACAGTGCGCAGCAGGTCAGTGGTGGCCATGTCACTATGGGGCCATGTCACAGTGTGCAGCAGGTCAGTGATGGCCATGTCACAGTCAGCAACAGGCCACTGGTTGCCATGTCACTGTGGGGGCTATGTCACAGTGGGCAGCAGGTCAGTTGTGGCCATGTCACAATGGGGGCCATGCCACAGTGGGCAGCAGATCAGTGGTGGCCATGTCACTATGGGGGCCATATCACAGTGGGCAGCAGGTCAGTGGTGGCAATGTGACTGTGAGGTCATGTCACAGTGTGCAGCAGGTCAGTGGTGGCCATGTCACAGTGAGCAACAGGCCACTGGTTGCCATGTCACTGTGGGGGCTATGTCACAGTGGGCAGCAGGTCACTTGTGCACAAGTCTCTATGGGGGCCATGTCACAGTGGGCAGCATGTCAGTTGTGCCCATGTCATTATGGGGGCCATGTCACAGTGGTCAGCGGATCAGTGGTGGCCATGTCACTGTGGGCACCATGTCACAGTGGGTAGCAGGTAAGTTGTGGCCATGTCACTATGGGTCCATGTCACAGTGGGCAGCAGGTCAGTGGTGTCCATTTCACTATGGGGGCTATGTCACATTTGGCAGCAGGTCAGTGGTGGCCATGTCACAGTGAGGTCATGTCACAGTGTGCAGCAGTCAGTGGTGGCCATGTCACAGTGAGCAACAGGCCACTGGTTGCCATATCACTGTGGGGGCTATGTCACAGTGGGCAGCAGGTCAGTGGTGGCCATGTCACTATGGGGGTCATGTCACAGTGGGCAGCAGGTCAGTGGTGGCCATGTCATTGTGAGGTCATGTCACAGTGTGCAGCAGGTCAGTGGAGGCCATGTCACAGTGAGAAACAGGCCACTGGTTGCCATGTCACTGAGGGGGCTATGTCACAGTGGGCAGCATGTCAGTGGTGCCCATGTCACTATGGGGGCCATGTCACAGTGGGCAGCATGTCAGTGGTGGCCAGGTCACTATGGGGGCCATGTCACAGTGGGTAGAAGGTCAGTGGTGGCCAGGTCACTGTGGGGCTCTGTCACAGTGGTCAGCGGATCAGTGGTGGCCATGTCACTGTGGGGACCATGTCACAGTGGGCAGCAGGTCAGTTTTGGCCATGTCAATATGGGTTCATGTCACAGTGGGCAGCAGGTCAGTGGTGGCCATGTCACTATGGGGGCTATGTCACAGTGGGCAGCAGGTCAGTGGTGGCCATGTCACAGTGAGCAACAGGCCACTGGTTGCCATGTCACTGTGGGGGCTATGTCACAGTGGGCAGCAGGTCAGTGGTGGCCATGTCACTATGGGGGCCATGTCACAGTGGGCAGCAGGTCAGTAGTGGCCACGTCACTGTGGGGCCATGTCACAGTGTGCAGCAGGTCAGTGATGGCCATGTCACAGTGAGCAACAGGCCACTGGTTGCCACGTCACTGTGGGGGCTATGTCACAGTGGGCAGCAGGTCAGTGGTGGCCATGTCACTATGGGGGCCATGTCACAGTGGGCAGCAGGTCAGTGGTGGCCATGTCACTATGGGGGCCATGTCACTGTGGGCAGCAGGTCAGTAGTTGCCACGTCACTGAGGGGCCATGTCTCAGTGTGCAGCAGGTCAGTGATGGCCATGTCACAGTGAGCAAGAGGCCAATCGTTGCAATGTCACTCTGGGGGCTATATCACAGTGGGCAGCTGGTCAGTGGTGGCCAGGTCACTATGGGGGCCATGTCACAGTGGGCAGCAGGTCAGTGGTGGCCAGGTCACTCTGGGGCTATTTCACAGTGGTCAGCGGATCAGTGGTGGCCATGTCACTGTGGGGACCATGTCACAGTGGGCAGCAGGTCAGTTGTGGCCATGTCACTCTGGGTCAATATCACAGTGGGCAGCAGGTCAGTGGTGGCCATGTCACTATGGGGGCTATGTCACATTTGGCAGCAGGTCAGTGGTGGCCATGTCACTGTGAGGTCATGTCACAGTGTGCAGCAGGTCAGTGGTGGCCATGTCACAGTGAGCAACAGGCCACTGGTTGCCATGTCACTGTGGGGGCTATGTCACAGTGGGCAGGAGGTCAGTGGTGGCCATGTCACTATGGGGGCCATGTCACAGTGGGCAGCAGGTCAGTGGTGGCCATGTCACTTTGAGGTCATGTCACACTGTGCAGCAGGTCAGTGGTGGCCATGTCACAGTGAGAAACAGGCCACTGGTTGCCATGTCACTGTGGGGGCTATGTCAGAGTGGGCAGCAGGTCAGTGGTGGCCATGTCACTATGGGGGCCATGTCATTGTGGGCAGCAGGTCAGTAGTGGCCACGTCACTGTGGGGCCATGTCAAAGTGTGCAGCAGGTCAGTGATGGCCATGTCACAGTGGGCAGCAGGTCAGTGCTGGCCATGTCACTATGGGGGCCATGTCACAGTGGGCAGCAGGTCAGTGGTGGCCATGTCACTTTGAGGTCATGTCACAGTGTGCAGCAGGTCAGTGGTGGCCATGTCACAGTGAGAAACAGGCCACTGGTTGCCATGTCACTGTGGGGGCTATGTCACAGTGGGAAGCAGGTCAGTGGTGCCCATGTCACTATGGGGGCCATGTCACAGTGGGCAGCAGGTCAGTGCTGGCCATGTCATTTTGAGGTCATGTCACAGTGTGCAGCAGGTCAGTGGTGGCCATGTCACAGTGAGAAACAGGCCACTGGTTGCCATGTCACTGTGGGGGCTATGTCACAGTGGGAAGCAGGTCAGTGGTGCCCATGTCACTATGGGGGCCATGTCACAGTGGGCAGCATGTCAGTGGTGGCCAGGTCACTCTGGGGCTATATCACAGAGGTCAGCGGATCAGTGGTGGCCATGTCACTGTGGGGACCATGTCACAGTGGGCAGCAGGTCAGTTGCGGCCATGTCACTCTGGGTCCATATCACAGTGGGCAGGAGGTCAGTGGTGGCCATGTCACTATGGGGGCTATGTCACATTGGGCAGCAGGTCAGTGGTGGCCATGTCACTGTGAGGTCATGTCACAGTGTGCAGCAGGTCAGTGGTGGCCATGTCACAGTGAGCAACAGGCCACTGGTTTCCATGTCACTGTGGGGGCTATGTCACAGTGGGCAGCAGGTCAGTGGTGGCCATGTCACTATGGGGGCCATATCACAATGGGCAGCAGGTCAGTGGTGGCCATGTCACTATGGGGGCCATGTCACTGTGGGCAGCAGGTCAGTAGTTGCCACGTCACTGAGGGGCCATGTCACAGTGTGCAGCAGGTCAGTGATGGCCATGTCACAGTGAGCAAGAGGCCAATCGTTGCCATGTCACTCTGGGGGATATGTCACAGTGGGCAGCAGGTCAGTAGTGGCCACATCACTGTGGGGGCCATGTCACAGTGTGCAGCAGGTCAGTGATGGCCATGTCACAGTGAGCAACAGGCCACTGGTTGCCATGTCACTATGGGGGCCATGTCACAGTGGGCAGCAGATCAGTGGTGGCCATGTCACTGTGATGTCATGTCACAGTGGGCAGCAGGTCAGTGGTGGCCATGTCACAGTGAGCAACAGGCCACTGGTTGCCATGTCACTATGGGGGCCATGTCACAGTGGGCAGCAGGTCAGTGGTGGCCATGTCACTGTGAGGTCATGTCACAGTGTGCAGCAGGTCAGTGGTGGCTATGTCACAGTGAGAAACAGGCCACTGTTTGCCATGTCACTGTGGGGGCTATGTCACAGTGGGCAGCATGTCAGTGGTGCCCATGTCACTATGTGGGCCATGTCATAGTGGGTAGCAGGACAGTAGTGGCCAGGTCACTGTGGGGCTATGTCACAGTGGTCAGCGGATCAGTGGTGGCCATGTCACTGTGGGGACCATGTCACAGTGGGCAGCAGGTCAGTTGTGGCCATGTCACTATGGGTCCATGTCACAGTGGGCAGCAGGTCAGTGGTGGCCATGTCACTATGGGGGCTATGTCACATTGGGTAGCAGGTCAGTGGTGGCCATGTCACTGTGAGGTCATGTCACAGTGTGCAGCAGGTCAGTGGTGGCCATGTCACAGTGAGCAACAGGCCACTGGTTGCATTATCACTGTGGGGGCTATGTCACAGTGGGCAGCAGGTCAGTGCTGGCCATGTCACTATGGGGGCCATGTCACAGTGGGCAGCAGGTCAGTGGTGACCATGTCACTATGGGGGCCATGTCACAGTGGGCAGCAGGTCAGTGGTGACCATGTCACTCTGGGGGCCATGTCACAGTGTGCAGCAGGTCAGTGGTGGCCATGTCACTATGGGGGCTATGTCACAGTAGGCAGCTGGTCAGTGGTGGCCATGTCACTGTGAGGTCATGTCACAATGTGCAGCAGGTCAGTGCTGGCCATGTCACAGTGAGCAATAGGCCATTGGTTGCCATGTCACTGTGGGGTCTATGTCACAGTGGGAAGCAGGTCAGTGGTGGCCAATGCACAGTGAGTAACAGGCCACTGGTTGCCATGTCACTGTGGGGGCTATGTCACAGTGGGCAGCAGGTCAGTGCTGGCCATGTCACTCTGGGGCCTATGTCACATTGGGCAGCAGGGCATTGGTGGCCATGTCACTGTGAGGTCATGTCACAGTGTGCAGCAGGTCAGTGGTGGCCTTGTCACACTGAGCAACAGGCCACTGGTTGCCATGTCACTGTGGGGTCTATGTCACTGTGGGCAGCAGGTCAGTGGTGGCCATGTCACTATGGGGGTCATGTCACAGTGGGCAGCAGGTCACTGCTGACCATGTCACTGTCAGGTCATGTCACAGTGTGCAGCATGTTAGTGGTGGCGATGTCACAGTGAGAAACAGGCCACTGGTTGCCATGTCACTGTGGGGGCTATGTCACAGTGGGCAGCATGTCAGTGGTGCCCATGTCACTATGGGGGCCATGTCACAGTGGGCAGCATGTCAGTGGTGGCCAGGTCACTATGGGGGCCATGTCACAGTGGGTAGCATGTCAGTGGTGGCCAGGTCACTGTGGGGCTATGTCACAGTGGTCAGCAGATCAGTGGTGGCCATGTCACTGTGGGGACCATGTCACAGTGGGCAGCAGGTCAGTGGTGGCCATGTCACTATGGGTCCATGTCACAGTGGGCAGCAGGTCAGTGGTGTCCATGTCACTATGGGGTCTATGTCCCATTGGGCAGCAGGTCAGTGGTGGCCATGTCACAGTGAGCAACAGGCCACTGGTTGCCATTTCACTGTGGGGGCTATGTCACAGTGGGCAGCAGGTCAGTGGTGGCCATGTCACTATGGGGGCCATGTCACAGTGGGCAGCAGGTCAGTGGTGGCCATCTCACTATGGGGGCCATGTCACAGTGGGCAGCAGGTCAGTAGTGGCCACGTCACTGTGGGGCCATGTCAAAGTGTGCAGCAGGTCAGTGGTGGCCATGTCACAGTGAGCAACAGGCCACTGGTGGCCATGTCACTGTGGGGGCTATGTCACAGTGGGCAGCAGGTCAGTGCTGGCCATGTCACTATGGGGGCCATGTCACAGTGGGCAGCAGATCAGTGGTGGCCATGTCACTATGGGGGCCATATCACAGTGGGCAGCAGGTCAGTGGTGGCAATGTCACTGTGAGGTCATGTCACAGTGTGCAACAGGTCAGTGGTGGCCATGTCACAGTGAGCAACAGGCCACTGGTTGCCATGTCACTGTGGGGGCTATGTCACAGTGGGCAGCAGGTCAGTTGTGGTCAAGTCTCTATGGGGGCCATGTCACAGTGGGCAGCATGTCAGTGGTGCCCATGTCATTATGGGGGCCATGTCACAGTGGTCAGCGGATCAGTGGTGGCCATGTCACTGTGGGGACCATGTAACAGTAGGCAGCATGTCAGTTGTGGCCATGTCACTATGGGTCCATGTCACAGTGGGCAGTAGGTCAGTGGTGGCCATGTCACGATGGGTGCTATGTCACATTGGGCAGCAGGTCAGTGGTGGCCATGTCACTGTGAGGTCATATCACAGTGTGCAGCAGGTCAGTGGTGGCCATGTCACAGTGAGCAACAGGCCACTGGTTGCCATGTCACTGTGGGGGCTATGTCACAGTGGGCAGCAGGTCAGTGGTGGCCATGTCACTATGGGGGCCATGTCACAGTGCGCAGCAGGTCAGTGGTGGCCATGTCACTATGGGGCCATGTCACAGTGTGCAGCAGGTCAGTGATGGCCATGTCACAGTCAGCAACAGGCCACTGGTTGCCATGTCACTGTGGGGGCTATGTCACAGTGGGCAGCAGGTCAGTTGTGGCCATGTCACAATGGGGGCCATGCCACAGTGGGCAGCAGATCAGTGGTGGCCATGTCACTATGGGGGCCATATCACAGTGGGCAGCAGGTCAGTGGTGGCAATGTGACTGTGAGGTCATGTCACAGTGTGCAGCAGGTCAGTGGTGGCCATGTCACAGTGAGCAACAGGCCACTGGTTGCCATGTCACTGTGGGGGCTATGTCACAGTGGGCAGCAGGTCACTTGTGCACAAGTCTCTATGGGGGCCATGTCACAGTGGGCAGCATGTCAGTTGTGCCCATGTCATTATGGGGGCCATGTCACAGTGGTCAGCGGATCAGTGGTGGCCATGTCACTGTGGGCACCATGTCACAGTGGGTAGCAGGTAAGTTGTGGCCATGTCACTATGGGTCCATGTCACAGTGGGCAGCAGGTCAGTGGTGTCCATTTCACTATGGGGGCTATGTCACATTTGGCAGCAGGTCAGTGGTGGCCATGTCACAGTGAGGTCATGTCACAGTGTGCAGCAGTCAGTGGTGGCCATGTCACAGTGAGCAACAGGCCACTGGTTGCCATATCACTGTGGGGGCTATGTCACAGTGGGCAGCAGGTCAGTGGTGGCCATGTCACTATGGGGGTCATGTCACAGTGGGCAGCAGGTCAGTGGTGGCCATGTCATTGTGAGGTCATGTCACAGTGTGCAGCAGGTCAGTGGAGGCCATGTCACAGTGAGAAACAGGCCACTGGTTGCCATGTCACTGAGGGGGCTATGTCACAGTGGGCAGCATGTCAGTGGTGCCCATGTCACTATGGGGGCCATGTCACAGTGGGCAGCATGTCAGTGGTGGCCAGGTCACTATGGGGGCCATGTCACAGTGGGTAGAAGGTCAGTGGTGGCCAGGTCACTGTGGGGCTCTGTCACAGTGGTCAGCGGATCAGTGGTGGCCATGTCACTGTGGGGACCATGTCACAGTGGGCAGCAGGTCAGTTTTGGCCATGTCAATATGGGTTCATGTCACAGTGGGCAGCAGGTCAGTGGTGGCCATGTCACTATGGGGGCTATGTCACAGTGGGCAGCAGGTCAGTGGTGGCCATGTCACAGTGAGCAACAGGCCACTGGTTGCCATGTCACTGTGGGGGCTATGTCACAGTGGGCAGCAGGTCAGTGGTGGCCATGTCACTATGGGGGCCATGTCACAGTGGGCAGCAGGTCAGTAGTGGCCACGTCACTGTGGGGCCATGTCACAGTGTGCAGCAGGTCAGTGATGGCCATGTCACAGTGAGCAACAGGCCACTGGTTGCCACGTCACTGTGGGGGCTATGTCACAGTGGGCAGCAGGTCAGTGGTGGCCATGTCACTATGGGGGCCATGTCACAGTGGGCAGCAGGTCAGTGGTGGCCATGTCACTATGGGGGCCATGTCACTGTGGGCAGCAGGTCAGTAGTTGCCACGTCACTGAGGGGCCATGTCTCAGTGTGCAGCAGGTCAGTGATGGCCATGTCACAGTGAGCAAGAGGCCAATCGTTGCAATGTCACTCTGGGGGCTATATCACAGTGGGCAGCTGGTCAGTGGTGGCCAGGTCACTATGGGGGCCATGTCACAGTGGGCAGCAGGTCAGTGGTGGCCAGGTCACTCTGGGGCTATTTCACAGTGGTCAGCGGATCAGTGGTGGCCATGTCACTGTGGGGACCATGTCACAGTGGGCAGCAGGTCAGTTGTGGCCATGTCACTCTGGGTCAATATCACAGTGGGCAGCAGGTCAGTGGTGGCCATGTCACTATGGGGGCTATGTCACATTTGGCAGCAGGTCAGTGGTGGCCATGTCACTGTGAGGTCATGTCACAGTGTGCAGCAGGTCAGTGGTGGCCATGTCACAGTGAGCAACAGGCCACTGGTTGCCATGTCACTGTGGGGGCTATGTCACAGTGGGCAGGAGGTCAGTGGTGGCCATGTCACTATGGGGGCCATGTCACAGTGGGCAGCAGGTCAGTGGTGGCCATGTCACTTTGAGGTCATGTCACACTGTGCAGCAGGTCAGTGGTGGCCATGTCACAGTGAGAAACAGGCCACTGGTTGCCATGTCACTGTGGGGGCTATGTCAGAGTGGGCAGCAGGTCAGTGGTGGCCATGTCACTATGGGGGCCATGTCATTGTGGGCAGCAGGTCAGTAGTGGCCACGTCACTGTGGGGCCATGTCAAAGTGTGCAGCAGGTCAGTGATGGCCATGTCACAGTGGGCAGCAGGTCAGTGCTGGCCATGTCACTATGGGGGCCATGTCACAGTGGGCAGCAGGTCAGTGGTGGCCATGTCACTTTGAGGTCATGTCACAGTGTGCAGCAGGTCAGTGGTGGCCATGTCACAGTGAGAAACAGGCCACTGGTTGCCATGTCACTGTGGGGGCTATGTCACAGTGGGAAGCAGGTCAGTGGTGCCCATGTCACTATGGGGGCCATGTCACAGTGGGCAGCAGGTCAGTGCTGGCCATGTCATTTTGAGGTCATGTCACAGTGTGCAGCAGGTCAGTGGTGGCCATGTCACAGTGAGAAACAGGCCACTGGTTGCCATGTCACTGTGGGGGCTATGTCACAGTGGGAAGCAGGTCAGTGGTGCCCATGTCACTATGGGGGCCATGTCACAGTGGGCAGCATGTCAGTGGTGGCCAGGTCACTCTGGGGCTATATCACAGAGGTCAGCGGATCAGTGGTGGCCATGTCACTGTGGGGACCATGTCACAGTGGGCAGCAGGTCAGTTGCGGCCATGTCACTCTGGGTCCATATCACAGTGGGCAGGAGGTCAGTGGTGGCCATGTCACTATGGGGGCTATGTCACATTGGGCAGCAGGTCAGTGGTGGCCATGTCACTGTGAGGTCATGTCACAGTGTGCAGCAGGTCAGTGGTGGCCATGTCACAGTGAGCAACAGGCCACTGGTTTCCATGTCACTGTGGGGGCTATGTCACAGTGGGCAGCAGGTCAGTGGTGGCCATGTCACTATGGGGGCCATATCACAATGGGCAGCAGGTCAGTGGTGGCCATGTCACTATGGGGGCCATATCACAGTGGGCAGCAGATCACTAGTGGCCACGTCACTGTGGGGCCATGTCAAAGTGTGCAGCAGGTCAGTGATGGCCATGTCACAGTGAGTAACAGGCCACTGGTTGCCATGTCACTGTGGGGGCTATGTCACAGTGGGCAGCAGGTCAGTGCTGGCCATGTCACTATGGGGGCCATGTCACAGTGGGCAGCAGGTCAGTGGTGGCCATGTCACTGTGGGGGCCATGTCACAGTGGGCAGCAGGTCAGTAGTGGCCACGTCACTCTGGGGCCATGTCACAGTGTGCAGCAGCTCAGTGATGTCCATGTCACAGTGAGCAACAGGCCACTGGTTGCCATGTCACTGTGGGGGCTATGTCACAGTGTGCAGCAGGTCAGTGGTGGCCATGTCACAGTGAGCAACAGGCCACTGGTTGCCATGTCACTGTGGGGGCTATGTCACAGTGGGCAGCAGGTCTGTTGTGGCCATGTCACTATGGGGGCCATGTCACAGTGGGCAGCATGTCAGTGGTGGCCAGGTCACTATGGGGGCTATGTCACATTGGGCAGCAGGTCAGTGGTGGCCATGTCACTGTGCGGTCATGTCACAGTGTGCAGCAGGTCAGTGATTGCCATGTCACAGTGAGCAACAGGCCACTGGTTGGCATGTCACTGTGCGGGCTATGTCACAGTGGGCAGCAGGTCAGTGGTGGCCATGTCACTGTGGGGGCCATGTCACAGTGGGCAGCAGGTCAGTAGTGGCCACATCACTGTGGGGCCATGTCACAATGTGCAGCAGGTCAGTGATGGCCATGTCACAGTGAGCAACAGGCCAATGGTTGCCATGTCACTGTGGGGGCTATGTCACAGTGGGCAGCAGATCAGTGGTGGCCATGTCACTATGGGGGCCATATCACAGTTGGCAGCAGGTCAGTGGTGGCAATGTCACTGTGAGGTCATGTCACAGTGTGCAGCAGTCAGTGGTGGCCATGTCACAGTGAGCAATAGGCCACTGGTTGCCATGTCACTGTGGGGGCTATGTCACAGTGGGCAGCAGGTCAGTGGTGGCCATGTCACTATGGGGGCCATGTCACAGTGGGCAGCAGGTCAGTGGTGGCTATGTCACTATGGGGGCCATGTCACAGTGGGCAGCAGGTCAGTAGTGGCCACGTCACTCTGGGGCCATGTCACAGTGTGCAGCAGCTCAGTGATGTCCATGTCACAGTGAGCAACAGGCCACTGGTTGCCATGTCACTGTGGGGGCTATGTCACAGTGGGCAGCAGGTCAGTTGTGGCCAAGTCTCTATGGGGGCCATGTCACAGTGGGCAGCAGGTCAGTGCTGGCCATGTCACTGTGGGGGCCATGTCACAGTGGGCAGCAGGTCAGTAGTGGCCACGTCACTGTGGGGCCATGTCACAGTGTGCAGCAGGTCAGTGGTGGCCATGTCACAGTGAGCAACAGGCCACTGGTTGCCATGTCACTGTGGGGGCTATGTCACAGTGGGCAGCAGGTCTGTTGTGGCCATGTCACTATGGGGGCCATGTCACAGTGGGCAGCATGTCAGTGGTGGCCAGGTCACTATGGGGGCTATGTCACATTGGGCAGCTGGTCAGTGGTGGCCATGTCACTGTGCGGTCATGTCACAGTGTGCAGCAGGTCAGTGATTGCCATGTCACAGTGAGCAACAGGCCACTGGTTGGCATGTCACTGTGCGGGCTATGTCACAGTGGGCAGCAGGTCAGTGGTGGCCATGTCACTGTGGGGGCCATGTCACAGTGGGCAGCAGGTCAGTAGTGGCCACATCACTGTGGGGCCATGTCACAATGTGCAGCAGGTCAGTGATGGCCATGTCACAGTGAGCAACAGGCCAATGGTTGCCATGTCACTGTGGGGGCTATGTCACAGTGGGCAGCAGATCAGTGGTGGCCATGTCACTATGGGGGCCATATCACAGTTGGCAGCAGGTCAGTGGTGGCAATGTCACTGTGAGGTCATGTCACAGTGTGCAGCAGTCAGTGGTGGCCATGTCACAGTGAGCAACAGGCCACTGGTTGCCATGTCACTGTGGGGGCTATGTCACAGTGGGCAGCAGGTCAGTGGTGGCCATGTCACTATGGGGGCCATGTCACAGTGGGCAGCAGGTCAGTGGTGGCTATGTCACTATGGGGGCCATGTCACAGTGGGCAGCAGGTCAGTAGTGGCCACGTCACTCTGGGGCCATGTCACAGTGGGCAGCAGGTCAGTGGTGGCCATGTCACTGTGGGGGCCATGTCACAGTCGGCAGCAGGTCAGTAGTGGCCATGTCACTGTGGGGCCCTGTCACAGTGGGCAGCAGGTCAGTGATGGCCATGTCACAGTGAGTAACAGGCCACTGGTTGCCATGTCACTGTGGGGGCTAAGTCACAGTGGGCAGCAGGTCAGTTGTGGCCATGTCACTATGGGGGCTGTGTCACAGTGGGCAGCTGGTCAGTGGTGGCCATGTCACTGTGAGGTCATGTCACAGTGTGCAGCAGTCAGTGGTGGCCATTTCACAGTGAGAAACAGGCCACTGGTTGCCATGTCACAGTGCGGGCTATGTCACAGTGGGCAGCATGTCAGTGGTGCCCATGTCACTATGGGGGCCATGTCACAGTGGGCAGCATGTCAGTGGTGGCCAGGTCACTATGGGGGCCATGTCACAGTGGGTAGCAGGTCAGTGGTGGCCAGGTCACTCTGGGGCTATGTCACAGTGGTCAGCGGATCAGTGGTGGCCATGTCACTGTGGGGGCTATGTCACAGTGGGCAGCAGGTCAGTGGTGGCCATGTCACTATGGGGGCCTTGTCACAGTGGGCAGTGTTATAGACTATCTTGCCAAAATGATGCAAGTTAGGACAAATTAGATTTCAATTATTTATTTTAGCAAGCGGCAATAAGCAAAACAGCGCTGGTCGGCTGGGGAGTCCCTGCTCCACCAACGGCGCGCACTCACTTCCCGAGGGTCCGTCTTTTTTATATCCTCCGTCTTCCGTTATCGGGTCTCTCTGAGAGGTGTATCCTGCGTCTGCGCACTTTGCAGCTAGGGGGTCGCTCCATCCGGGTCTTCCTCACGTCACCAGCTTCTCGTATTTCCTATTTTCCTGAGAGTGGTTCACAAAGTCTTTGTTTATATCTTACAGAATATAGACACTACTCCCTTTTTTTTTTCTTCTTCTCCCCTTTGTTTTTCTCCCCTTTGTCCTTCTTCCCTTTCTCCCTCTTTTCAGTCTTTTGCCTAGTAGAAGTCCTTGCTTCAGCATTTCAACTTAGATAAGCACTTACAGTCAGTTAGTCGTTACACAGTGTAATAGTTAAGATTAAGCTTAGGCCAACATAGTTTATGGAATAACATGTCACGAGCTCCCAGTATCTTCAATGGAATTTGATGAACAAACAGTTTACTGTCTATCACAATCCCTCCTTTTTCTTTTTATCATTTTGTTCATCAAATCGTTGTAATTTTTGTTGATTTAACAGGAGAGTTTTTTTCAATTTAAAGTCATCATCTAATTGATTGTTTTTGGCTTTAATGAGTATTGGACGGGTGACAGATATCAGATATGTTACCCGTTGCATCATTCTCCAAGTTATGACATATAATATTATTGACAAAGTCAAACTGATTAAGATTAATATCAAGAGAACCACAATGGGGTGACACAATTTGTTCAAGATGCCTGTAGCAGTAGGTGACCATCTAAAAAGGGTGTCCCACCAGTTATGTTCTGTATTCTTTTTTGTTCTTTTCAAGACTCGGTGTATTTCTTCCACATTGTGATGAATAGTTATTAGAGTTTTTTGTCCGTTTTCTTTAACTTTTTTTAAAATTCTAACTAAGTCT
This sequence comes from Strix uralensis, assembly GCF_047716275.1. Taxonomy (NCBI): domain Eukaryota; kingdom Metazoa; phylum Chordata; class Aves; order Strigiformes; family Strigidae; genus Strix; species Strix uralensis. Next base: position 61,293 of record NW_027436824.1, read on the forward strand.
TTGTGTTGAAGTAACTGCTTAACCAAAGTGAGATTCATTTCAATGGGTGTAGGTTGTAGATTATGTATTAATGTATAATTGGATTGCAGGAGTTGGTAAGACGTGATCGGGGCTAAATAGGAAAAGTCACATCTGATTACCTTTGTGAAGTTGCAAACACAGAGATTTGAATAATTTTTTGTCTCTATTATGATCTTGTTTACGGTTAAGAATTCACAAACCGTCTTCAAACATACACAATCTTCGTCAATATATATAAGTACTGTTTTAGGATTTTCATTGGGATGGACCTCAAAGTGACAAATATTTTGTTCGGTATCTAAACAAATATCTTGTGCCTCAATTATGTTGTCTTCACAAATGAATCCTTGTTGTTCCCGTACAATGTAGGACTTTAGATTGACAGTTTGCCATTTTTCGTTTACCTTTTGGGTCCATACTCTATGCTCAGAAGGATAGAGTATGGTTCTGTTGTGATTCAGTCCTAATGCAATGATAGGATAAATTTGGTATATGGTGGTATTGTAAATAGTGAGTATAAAGGTAGTAGCTGTGTTTGTGATGGGATCATAGGTAAAGTTTACCAGGTTCCACCAGGATTGGAGTTTCTTTTTAAAATTAGTAGCACTGTCTCAAATTATTCTCCGAATTTCAGTAGGAAGAATACCTTTTTCACCTTCTCTTATAATTGAGGTAGCTATCGACTGCATCCATATTTGAGCCTGGATGCAGCTGAGAGTTAAAGAGAGGTTATTTTGAAGCACACTGAGTGCATCTGTAATCAATTCATGATCCTTTATATTTACCTTTTCCCCTTTTGGTAATATATTCGACAACAGCTACTGGTTAGCCCTCAAAGTCAATAAGGAAGATCGCAAAGGTCTTTGTATATTAGTTAAATTACTAATTGAGGTAGCCAATTTGTTTATTATCACCTCCGAATTAATACTATTTAAAACTCCCAATCCTGTTCCCAAAGCACCGGTTAAGTCTCTCTGCGTTTTTTTTGTGTGAGGAGTTTGTTTTTGTAGCCAGGTTGTTCATTCCTCGTAAGAAGTCTTTAGGAAAGGTGAACATGCTGGTTGAATATTTGAAATATTATTTTGCATTAACAATTCAACTTGTTTGAGAGACCACGCCGGGTTAAACAGCATTTGTTGTTTACCTGTATTTCTAATTGCATATGGTTCAATTTTAAAAATTCTTGGGCTAAGCACGACTGTTGGTTGTGTTGGAACAGTATGAGTAGTCTGAGTAGTCTCTTTGGGAGTGTGGGTTGTGGTTGTTGTAGTTTCTTCCTGTATATTTAATGGAAATCGGAAAGATATAGTTTGATTTCCTGACCTGGTTTCTCCCAAACAAATTATGGACACCGGTTGGGTTGCAGTAAATGCATACTAACAGGTTTCTGACTTACAACGGGTTTGAGTTATTTTAGATTTCGTTTTGTTTTTGATAACGATTTGAGTAAAAGGGGGTTGACGGACGGTTTGAATTAAAGGGTGCTGACTTATTATCACATTTACATTGAATACTCTGCAGCCTATTTGTATCTCATCTCCTTTTTTAGCTGTCTAGGTATGGGATGAATTCTCCCATTTATATGTTTGGAGTGTTAGGTTATTGCTTAGTATGGCAGTTGTTAACTCTGTCCCATACAAATCTGTATCCATACTTCTTGTATGTCCATAATAAGCATCTGTCTAAGGCCATATAATTTGATTAGTTAGGGTATGTTCAAAAGGTTGGTGGGATTGGTTAGTCGTTCTAGCCCATCTTGGTAGTGTATTCATTGTAGCTAATACACCTAGTCAGACTATTCAATAGTTCCAATAGAAGGTTGACGGGATTTTATAGATTTGTATATTTTTTCTTAGTCTCTTTTGTATTGGGGTGTCTGACACTCTCGTCTGGCCCTTCTCCCTCAGAGGTCCTTTTTTCTTCAGAGTAGGGCAGTAAGGTTTTCCCCACTTTGATACGTCTCTGCCTTCTCTGCCTATTCTGTTGCTTAGAGCAGCAGGGTGTTCCATCTTCTCGGCAGCAGCCGTATTCTTCAGGGGTACGTTTGCCTCTACTCCGGGACACATAGGTCTCCCAGTTTTTATCTTTGACCTCGGGTTCACGACAGGGGACCCAGGGGATGTGCTTTCTACAGATCACCCTTAGGATCTGAGAGTGTTATTGAGTAGGTCAATTAGAGTGAGTGCACTCTCTTTCAGGATTTATCCCTTTAGTAAATATTTTCTACCAAGTTTTAGAATCTCCAGTTTTAGGGTCTGATTAGTTAATTTCTGTTCTCGTTAATAATACTGATTACAACTAGATTGAAGATTTATTTCATGTGTATTATGAATCCCCCAGCCTTCTTTATATACATTACACTTTACACTTTATGCATATAAAAGGAAAACAAATATAAGTTTCAATTGGACAAAAATATCAGGGTCTCACTCATCGAGTCCTTCGTAGGTTCTTATCTCACAATGTGTAGAGAGTTCTTTCAGGTTTTCCGAAGGGTGACTCGTAGATCCCCAGGAGGGCTGGTCACTTTCCAGGTCGGATCTTGTATAGGTCCCTTTATTCGGTTTGCGTGTGTCCACCCCTTCTCAGCAGTCTGAACAGCAGTTTCTGTAGTGATAAGAGCAACATAGGGTCCTTCCCAACGGGGGGTCAAAGAAGATTCTTTCCATGATTTGATTAGTACTTTATCTCCTGGTTGGATTTGATGTATGGCCACATCCAATGGAGGTCTTTGTACTACCATCCCCTGAGTCTGTAGTTGTTTTCTCTTTGTCATTAGCTGTATCAGGTAGGACTTTATCTTTAATTCTTCAAGTTGGGGGTGATCCGGTGGTATTTCTAAATCATAAGGCATCCCATATAGCATTTCAAAGGGAGAAATGCCTACATCAGTTCGGGGTTGAGTTCTGATATTTAACAAGGTTAAAGGGAGACACTTTACCCATGACATTTTAGTTTCTAACATTAGTTTGGTAAGTTGTTTTTTTATTTCTCCGTTCATACGTTCAACTTTCTCTGAGCTCTGTGGGTGTTACGGAGTATGGTATTGTCACTGTGTACCCAGGGCAGCCAAAGTCTCTTTGGTTACTCTGGATACAAAGTGTGGTCCTCTATCTGAGTCTATTGCTTCTATTGTTCCATACCGAGGTATAATTTCTTCAAGTAATATCCTTGTTACTGTGTGAGTTGTGGTTCGGGTTGTGGGAAAGGTTTCTACGAATTGAGTTAAATGATCTATAATTACTAATAGGTATTTATACCTCCCTACCTTTGGTAATTCAGTAAAGTTTATTTGTATTTTTGCAAAAGGTTTATGAGTCAATTCTCGTCCCCCATATACTCGTTTTCTTATTTGATGTTTATTTACTTTTTGACAAATGAGACATTCTTCTATCACTCGTTTGGTTATATCATATATTCCAATGTACATGTATTTAGTTGTAAATTGATCCACTAATGCCTGAGTTCTCCAATGAGTGTTTTTATGGAATTGTTGCATTATCTTGGTAGTTATGGGTTTTGGGAGAACTTCTCGGTCGTCCGGGAGTTCCCATTTTTCATTAGTTTTCTGTTTAATCCCCATTTGATTTAATTTTGCTTGTTCTTGAACAGTAAAACTTAAAAGTTCATAGGATTTTCCATGGAAAAAGTACCACTTAAACCCTGGTCTTTCACATACACATTCTATATTGTCTACTCCGTATTTTTTCCAGCAACCATAACAGGGGAGGTAATTATCTTCACAATTAACACACCGCTTTTTGTCCTTTATCGGATCATTCAAGTCCAGTGCTGATAGCGCTGCTCTCTTTGTCTCTTGATCAGTAAGGTTATTTCTCCGTACTAAAGGATTTAGCCCCCTTTGGTGTCCTTTTACGTGTACTACCGTAATTTCGTTGGGCTCTCGTATAGTTTGCAAAATTTGTGATATTAACTCCTGATGTACTAGGTTTTTCCCCCGAGAATTGATTAAACCTCTTTCTTCCCATATTTTCCCAAAGGTATGTACTATTCTGAAGGTATATCTAGAATCGGTGTATATAGTTCCCACTTTTCCATTTAGTAATTGTAAAGCCTTTAATACTGCATATAATTCACATGTCTGTGTTGACCAGCTGGGACTCAAGGGTCCTGATTCTATCACCTTAAAAGTTTTTCCATCAATTATGGCATACCCTGATTTTCTTTTCCCTTCTATCACTCGAGAGGATCCATCTATAAATAATTTTTCTCCTTTCCCTAATTCCTCTTCTTCCAAATCTGGTCTTATCTTAGTCTGCTTCTCGATGTTACGGAGGCAATCATGAAAAAGATCTTGACTAGGTTCTCCATACAAAAATTGGGTTGGATTTTGTAACGATGTTGTTTCAAGGGTCAGGTGGGGGGACGTAATGAGGATTGTCTTATATTTTACTAGTCTAGCATCGGTTATCCATTTTTCTGCTTTTTGCTGTAACACACCTCTAATATTATGGGGTGATAGTATCCTTAATTCACTACCAAAAGTTATTTTATGCGCTTCCTCAACTAACAAAGCAGCTGCCACCACAACTTGTAGGCACGTAGGCCATCCCCGACTTACGGGGTCCAGTAATTTTGAGATATATGCTACTGGTTTCTTTTTTCCTGTCCATTCCTGGGCTAATACTCCAAATGCAGTTCCTTCCTCTGTGTTGACAAATAAGAAAAATGGTCTTTTTAGGTCGGGCAAGCTCAGAACAGGAGTATTTACTAATTCAGTTTTTAGTTCTTTTAACTGTTGATCATCTTCCTGAGTCCATTTTAATAATCTATTTTTAGTTATTTTGGTGTATAAAAACTTTATCTTTCCACTATACCCTTCGATCCACTGCTTACAATATCCAAATAGTCTTAATAGCTGTCGGACTTGTTTTTTAGTTTTTGGACTTGGTAGGGAAAGTATTCCTTTTACCCTTTCTGGATCCAATTTCTTAGTTCCTTGATTTAATCGATGTCTTAGGTATTTAATTTCCTTTTCAACAAATTGTAATTTGGATTTTGACACTTTCAGTCCCTTTAAGCTCAGGAAATTCAATAACTTGATGCTTTCTTCCCGAACCCTTTCCTCATCTTCCCCTGCTATTAAAAGATCATCTATATACTGGACTAGGGTAAGGGTATCTCCTATCTGGTAATCCTGTAAAATTTGTTCTAAAGCTTGCCCAAACAGGTTTGGGGATTCAGTGAAACCTTGGGGTAGGACTGTCCACCGGAGTTGAGTTTTCCTGTGGGTGTCTGGGTCCTCCCACTCAAAAGCAAAATAGTTCCTACACTCCTCTTTTAAGGGACATGCCCAGAAAGTGTCCTTCAAGTCTATTATATTGTACCACCGGTTGTTTGGGCTTAATTGACTTAAGAGAGTGTGTGGGTTAGCTACTACAGGGAATCTAGTTACAGTCCTTTTGTTAATTTCCCTTAGGTCATGGACTAATCTATACCCCCCATCTGCCTTCTTGACAGGTAAAATGGGAGTATTAAAAGGGGACATGCAGGGTTCCAATAATCCCTGCTTTATTAATCTCTGAATTTCTGGTTTTAATCCTTGCCTTCCCTCCAGAGGTATGGGATATTGTTTAATCTTCACCGGTACTTCAGGATTCCGGATGGTTATTATAAAAGGTTCAACATTTAATTTTCTCACCGTATCCGGAGTGTACCACACTTCAGGGTTGATTTTAGTCTCATCTTCAACCCGTAGGGGGCATAGTTTGATTTCAAGTTTGTGTTCTGTTACTTCTAAATTAATTCCTAATTCAATCATTAGATCTCTCCCCAGTAGGTTATAATTTGCCTCAGGTACTAACAATAAGGATTCCACCCCCACTTTAGAATCTGTTTCAAGGAGTACATTTTTAATTACCGGTACTCCGAATGGTTCTCCTTTCGCTCCAACTATTTGTACTTTTTCTGATGAAATCTTACATCCTTGGGGTAATGATTGAACAGTAGATCTCTCCGCTTCTGAATTTACTAAAAATTCTACCTTCTGTTGCTGAGGACCTACTTTTAACTTTATCAAGGGCTCAGTTCGTTCTCGGGTCCCCAGCAAATAGAGCCCCTGACACCCCTAATCTTCTTTAAACATTCTCTCATCCATCATTCTCCTTCTGCAGTTCTTCTTTGTGTGACCTTTTCTTCCGCAATAAAAGCAGATAATACTCCCTTTTTCTCTCTCTCTCTCCGGTTTCTTTGATCTATAGCCTGTTCTTTGACCTTCTTGTTTTCTCCCAGCACTGTTCACTCTCTGTCCTTCCCTTATCGCAGCTACCATCATTTTGGTATGTTTTTTTTGAGTCTCGTCCTCCCTTCGGACATAGACTTTCTGTGCTTCTCTCAGTAATTCATCCAACCCCCGATCCTGCCAATCTTTTATTTTTTCTAGCTTTTTTCTAATATCTATCCATGCTTTTGCCACAAATTGTGTCTTTAACAATGCCTGTCCCACTGGGGTATTAGGGTCTAGTCTTGAGTAAAGCTGAAGATTTTTCCTCAGTCTCTCTAATCACTCAGTAGGAGTTTCATCCTTTTTCTGATGTTCACTAAAGGCTTTATTTATATTTTGTCCTTTAGGGACTGATTCTCTTATATTCTGGATTACAATCGTTCTCAGGTCTTGCATATGACCTCTATCGATTTCATTTTGATTATTCCAATTAGGTTGATTTAGAGGTCATTTTACATCTGCTGCCGGACCTTGCTGATGCTGTTGATCCCAAATTCTCATTTTTGTTCTCCTGATCATATCCCTTTCTTCAACAGTGAATAGTATAGTTATTATGGTTTGTATTTCATTCCAGGTATAGATGTTTGGTCCTAAAAACTGATCCACCTGCTCCGCCACACCTAAGGGATTCTCCAATAGATTTCCCATCTCTTTTTTAAATTCTCTGACGTCCCCTGAATTAAGAGGGACAGTCACATATCTCATGCCAGGCTGGGGTCCTCCCATCGCAACCTCCCTTAGGGGGTATAAGCCACTATCACCCCACCCCATTCTAGTTTGACTACGGGTTATTCGTCTCGGTTCTTTCGGGGATTCAGGTGGGGAGTCTGAATTCTCTGGGTCCTCCGGCGCAGTCGGAGGAGGTGAAGGTGTCGGAGGTGGGGGTGGAGGTATGTAAGGAGGAGGAGAGGTGGGAGGTTCGTTCTCATCACGTACCTTCTTTTTCTTAACATTTTCTTTTAGAGGATATAGATTTATTCGGGTATCTGATGCTATCCATATCTGTGTATATTCACTCTCCTCTAAATTAAAGGGTTCCCTTGAGTTGACATAAATGTTTAGGGCTTGGTAGACCCATTCTTCAAAGGATCCAAAAACAGGTCAATAGAGATGATCGCCTCTGATTTGTTTCCCTCCCCAAACTTCCATATAATAATAAATAATTTTTGCTTTGTCCTTACCCCGCCTAGAGGGGTAATCTTCTCAATGGTTTAACATTAAGCCTAAAGGGCTATCTGGTGGTATTTGGGGGTACCTCACCTCGGGTCCCAAATCACCCATGGGATCAGAAGGTTTGCTTTTCTTCTGTTCCATCTTCCGGAGCGCCTTCACACACTCACACAATTCGCTTCCCCCTTTTCGTGACCCAGTCCCTCGCGGGATATGGGAACTGTACTACCGAGGGGTCCGCACTCGCTTCGCCCTGCTGGGCGTCTCACACACCACGCTCCGGGAAACCCAACCCCAACCGAATGGTAACCGGCCTATATTCACGCAACCCTGCGTCTTCGTCCGGGCTTTCGTGTACAAAGATTACGGGGTTATCGGTATTTTTTTTTTGCTTGTTGTCGAGTTTTGGAGTTCGTCGGTAGAGGGCGTGATGTGATAGCACTCAGTCGGGGCCGCTGAACTCAGCGGGGTGCGCCTCCCCGTATGGGGCTTCTCACCAGATTGTCTCTATCCGAGTCACGGCACCAATTTTGTTATAGACTATCTTGCCAAAATGATGCAAGTTAGGACAAATTAGATTTCAATTATTTATTTTAGCAAGCGGCAATAAGCAAAACAGCGCTGGGCGGCCGGGGAGTCCCTGCTCCACCAACGGCGCGCACTCACTTCCCGAGGGTCCGTCTTTTTTATATCCTCCGCCTTCCGTTATCGGGTCTGTCTGAGAGGTGTATCCTGCGTCTGCGCACTTTGCAGCTAGGGGGTCGCTCCATCCGGGTCTTCCTCACGTCACCAGCTTCTCGTATTTCCTACTTTCCTGAGAGTGGCTCACAAAGTTTTTGTTTATATCTTACAGAATACAGACACTACCCCCTTTTTTTTTCCTTCTTCTCCCCTTTGTTTTTCTCCCCTTTGTCCTTCTCCCCTTTCTCCCTCTTTTCAGTCTTTTGCCTAGTAGAAGTCCTTGCTTCAGCATTTCAACTTAGATAAGCACTTACAGTCAGTTAGTCGTTACACAGTGTAATAGTTAAGATTAAGCTTAGGCCAACATAGTTTATGGAATAACATGTCACGAGCTCCCAGTATCTTCAATGGAATTTGATGAACAAACAGTTTACTGTCTATCACAGGCAGCAGGTCACTGGTGGCCATGTCACTATGGGGGCCATGTCACAGTGGGCAGCAGGTCAGTAGTGGCCACGTCACTGTGGGGCCATGTCAAAGTGTGCAGCAGGTCAGTGATGGCAATGTCACAGTGAGCAACAAGCCACTGGTTGCCATGTCACTGTGGGGGCTATGTCACAGTGGGCAGCAGGTCAGTGGTGGCCACATCACTGTGGGGCCATGTCACAGTGTGCAGCAGGTCAGTGATGGCCATGTCACAGTGAGTAACAGGCCACTGGTTGCCATGTCACTGTGGGGGCTATGTCATAGTGGGCAGCAGGTCAGTGCTGGTCATGTCACAATGGGGGCCATATCACAGTGGGCAGCAGGTCAGTGGTGGCCATGTCACTGTGAGGTCATGTCACAGTGTGCAGCATGTCAGTGAATGCCATGTCACAGTGAGCAACAGGCCACTGGTTGCCATGTCACTGTGCGGGCCGTGTCACAGTGGGCAGCAGGTCAGTTGTGGCCAAGTCTCTATGGGGGCGATGTCACAGTGGGCAGCATGTCAGTGGTGCCCGTGTCATTATGGGGGCCATATCACAGTGGTCAGCGGATCAGAGGTGGCCATGTCACTGTGGGGGCCATGTCACAGTGGGCAGCAGGTCAGTTGTGGCCATGTCAATATGGGTCCATGTCACAGTGGGCAGCAGGTCAGTTGTGGCGATGTCACTATGGGTCCATGTCACAGTGTGCAGCAGCTCAGTGATAGCCATGTCACAGTGAGTAACAGGCCACTGGTTGCCATGTCACTGTGGGGGCTATGTCACAGTGGGCAGCAGGTCAGTTGTGGCCATGTCACTATGAGGGCGATGTGACAGTGGTCAGCGGATCAGTGGTGGCCATGTCACTGTGCGGACGATGTCACAGTAGGCAGCAGGTCAGTTGTGGCCATGTCACTATGGGTCCATGTCACAGTGGGCAGCAGGTCAGTGGTGGCCATGTCACTATGGGGGCTATGTCAGATTGGGCAGCAGGTCAGTGGTGGCCATGTCACTGTGAGGTCATGTCACAGTGTGCAGCAGGTCAGTGGTGGCCATGTCACAGTGAGCAACAGGCCACTGGTTGCCATGTCATTATGGGGGCCATATCACAGTGGGCAGCAGGTCATTTGTGGCCAAGTCTGTATGGGGGCCATGTCACAGTGGGCAGCAAGTCAGTGGTGCCCATTTCACTATGGGGGCCATGTCACAGTGGGTAGCAGGTCAGTGGTGGCCAGGTCACTGGGGCTATGTCACAGTGGTCAGCGGATCAGTGGTGGCCATGTCACTGTGGGGACCTTGTCACAGTGGGCAGCAGGTCAGTTGTGGCCATGTCACTACGAGTCCATGTCACAGTGGGCAGCAGGTCAGTGGTGGCCACGTCACTATGGGGCCATGTCAAAGTCTGCAGCAGGTCAGTGATGGCCATGTCACAGTGAGCAACAGCACACTGGTGGCCATGTCACTGTGGGGGCTATGTCACAGTGGGCAGCAGGTCAGTGCTGGCCATGTCACTATGGGGGCCATATCACAGTGGGCAGCAGGTCAGTGGTGGCCATGTCACTGTGGGGGCCATGTCACAGTGGGCAGCATGTCAGTGGTGCTCATGTCACAGTGGGGGCCATGTCACAGTGGTCAGCGGATCAGTGGTGGCCATGTCACTGTGGGGACCATGTCACTGTGGGCAGCAGGTCAGTTGTGGCCACGTCACTATGGGGGCCATGTCACAGTGGGCAGCAGGTCACTAGTTGCCACGTCACTGTGGGGCCATGTCACAGTGTGCAGCAGGTCAGTGATGGCCATGTCACAGTGAGCAACAGGCCACTGGTTGCCATGTCACTGTGGGGGCTATGTCACAGTGGGCAGCAGGTCAGTGGTGGCCATGTCACTATGGGGGCCATGTCACAGTGGGCAGCAGGTCAGTGGTGGCCATGTCACTGTGGGGGCCATGTCACAGTGGGCAGCAGGTCAGTAGTGGCCACGTCACTGTGGGGCCATGTCACAGTGTGCAGCAGGTCAGTGGTGGCCATGTCACTATGGGGGCTATGTCACATTGGGCAGCAGGTCAGTGGCGGCCATGTCACTGTGAGGTCATGTCACAGTGTGCAGCAGGTCAGTGGTGGCCATGTCACAGTGAGCAACAGGCCACTGGTTGCCATGTCACTGTGGGGGCTATGTCACAGTGGGCAGCAGGTCAGTGGTGGCCATGTCACTATGGGGGCCATGTCACAGTGGGCAGCAGGTCAGTGGTGGCCATGTCACTATGGGGGCCATATCACAGTGGGCAGCAGGTCAGTAGTGGCCACGTCACTGTGGGGCCATGTCAAAGTGTGCAGCAGGTCAGTGATGGCCATGTCACAGTGAGCAAGAGGCCACTGGTTGCCATGTCACTGTGGGGGCTATGTCATAGTGGGCAGCAGGTCAGTGGTGGCCACATCACTGTGGGGCCATGTCACAGTGTGCAGCAGGTCAGTGATGGCCATGTCACAGTGAGTAACAGGCCACTGGTTGCCATGTCACTGTGGGGGCTATGTCATAGTGGGCAGCAGGTCAGTGCTGGTCATGTCACAATGGGGGCCATGCCACAGTGGGCAGCATATCAGAGGTGGCCATGTCACTATGGGGGCCATATCACAGTGGGCAGCAGGTCAGTGGTGGCCATGTCACTGTGAGGTCATGTCACAGTGTGCAGCATGTCAGTGAATGCCATGTCACAGTGAGCAACAGGCCACTGGTTGCCATGTCACTGTGCGGGCTGTGTCACAGTGGGCAGCAGGTCAGTTGTGGCCAAGTCTCTATGGGGGCCATGTCACAGTGGGCAGCATGTCAGTGGTGCCCGTGTCATTATGGGGGCCATATCACAGTGGTCAGCGGATCAGTGGTGGCCATGTCACTGTGGGGACCATGTCACAGTGGGCAGCAGTTCAGTTGTGGCCATGTCACTATGGGTCCATATCACAGTGGGCAGCAGGTCACTGGTGGCCATGTCACTATGGAAGCTATGTCACATTGGGCAGCAGGTCAGTGGTGGCCATGTCACTGTGAGGTCATGTCACAGTGTGCAGCATGTCAGTGAATGCCATGTCACAGTGAGCAACAGGCCACTGGTTGCCATGTCACTGTGGGGTCTGTGTCACAGTGGGCAGCAGGTCAGTTGTGGCCAAGTCTCTATGGGGGCCATGTCACAGTGGGCAGCATGTCAGTGGTGCCCGTGTCATTATGGGGGCCATATCACAGTGGTCAGCGGATCAGTGGTGGCCATGTCACTGTGGGGGCCATGTCACAGTGGGCAGCAGGTCAGTTGTGGCCATGTCAATATGGGTCCATGTCACAGTGTGCAGCAGCTCAGTGATAGCCATGTCACAGTGAGTAACAGGCCACTGGTTGCCATGTCACTGTGGGGGCTATGTCACAGTGGGCAGCAGGTCAGTGGTGGCCATGTCACTATGGGGGCCATGTCACAGTGGGCAGCAGGTCAGTAGTGGCCACGTCACTGTGGGGCCATGTCAAAGTGTGCAGCAGGTCAGTGATGGCCATGTCACAGTGGGCAGCAGGTCAGTGCTGGCCATGTCACTATGGGGGCCATGTCACAGTGGGCAGCAGGTCAGTGGTGGCCATGTCACTGTGGGGGCAATGTCACAGTGGGCAGCAGGTCAGTACTGGCCACGTCACTGTGGGGCCATGTCACAGTGTACAGCAGGACAGTGATGGCCATGTCACAGTGAGTAACAGGCCACTGGTTGTCATGTCACTGTGGGGGCCATGTCATAGTGGGCAGCAGGTCAGTTGTGGCCATGTCACTATGAGGGCGATGTCACAGTGGTCAGCGGATCAGTGGTGGCCATGTCACTGTGCGGACGATGTCACAGTAGGCAGCAGGTCAGTTGTGGCCATGTCACTATGGGTCCATGTCACAGTGGGCAGCAGGTCAGTGGTGGCCATGTCACTATGGGGGCTATGTCACATTGGGCAGCAGGTCAGTGGTGGCCATGTCACTGTGAGGTCATGTCACATTGTGCAGCAGGTCAGTGATGGCCATGTCACAGTGAGCAACAGGCCACTGGTTGCCATGTCACTGTGGGGGCTATGTCACAGTGGGCAACAGGCCACTGGTTGCCATGTCACCGTGGGGCTATGTCATAGTGGGCAGCAGGTCAGTGGTGGCCATGTCACTATGGGGGCCATGTCACAGTGGGCAGCAGGTCAGTGGTGGCCATGTCACTATGGGGGCCATGTCATAGTGGGCAGCAGGTCAGTAGTGGCCACGTCACTGTGGGGCCATGTCACAGTGTGCAGCAGCTCAGTGATGGCCATGTCAGAGTGAGCAACAGGCCACTGGTTGCCATGTCACTGTGGCGGCTATGTCATAGTGGGCAGCAGGTCAGTGGCGGCCATGTCACTATGGGGGCTATGTCACATTTGGCAGCAGGTCAGTGGTGGCCATGTCACTGTGAGGTCATGTCACAGTGTGCAGCAGGTCAGTGGTGGCCATGTCACAGTGAGAAACAGGGCACTTGTTGCCATGTCACTGTGGGGGCTATGTCACAGAGGGCAGCAGGTCAGTTCGGCCAAGTCTCTATGGGTGCATGTCACACTGGGCAGCAGGTCAGTGGTGCCCATGTCACTATGTGGGCTATGTCACAGTGGGTAGCAGGTAAGTGGTGGCCATGTCACTGTGGGGCTATGTCACAGTGGTCAGCGGATTAGTGTTGGCCATGTCACTGTGGGGGCTATGTCATAGTGGGCAGCATGTCAGTGCTGGCCGTGTCACTATGGGGGCCATGTCACAGTGGGCAGCAGGTCAGTGGTGACCATGTCACTATGGGAGCAATGTCACAGTGGGCATCAGGTCAGTGGTGGCCATGTCACTATGGGGGTTATGTCACAGTGGGCAGCAGGTCAGTGGTGGCCATGTCATTATGGGGGCCATGTCACAGTGGTCAGCGGGTCAGTGGTAGCCATGTCACTGTGGGGGCCATGTCACAGAGGGCAGCATGTCAGTGGTGATCAAGTTACTATTTGGGACATGTCACAGTGGGGAACAGGTCAGTGGTGGCCATGTCACTGTGGGTGCTACATCACAGTGGTCAGCGGGTCAGTGGTGGCCATGTCACTGTGATGTCATGACACAGTGGGCAGCAGATCAGTTGTGGCCATGTTACAATGAGCAACAGGCCACTGGTGGACATGTCACTGTGTGGGCTATGTCACAGTGGATAGCAGGTCACTGGTGGCCATTTCACTGTGGGGGCCATGTCACCGTGGGCAGCAGGTCAGTGGTGACCATGTCACTCTGGGGCCATGTCACATTGGGCAGCAGGTCAGTTGTGGCCATGTCACTATGGGGGCTATGTCACAGAGGGCAGCGGGTCAGTGGTGGCCATGTCACTGTGGGGGCCATGTCACAGGTGTCATCGGGTCATTGGTGGCCATGTCACTGTGAGGTCTTGGCACAGTGGGCAGCAGATCAGTTGTGGCCATGTCACAATGAGCAACAGTCCACTGGTGGCCATGTCACTATGGGGGCCAATCACAGTGGGCAGCAGGTCAGTGGTGGCCACGTCACTGTGGGGCCATGTGCCAGTGGGCAGCATGTCAGTAGTGATCATGTTACTGTATGGGACATGTCACAGTGGGGAGCAGGTTAGTGGTGGCCATGTCACTGTGAGGTCATGTCACAGTGTGCAGAAGGTCAGTGGTGGCCATGTCACAGTGAGCAACAGGCCACTGGTTGCCATGTCACTGTGGGGGCTATGTCACAGTGGGCAGCAGGTCAGTGCTGGCCATGTCACTATGGGGGCCATGTCACAGTGGGCAGCAGGTCCGTGGTGGCCATGTCACTATGGGGGCTATGTCACATTGGGCAGCAGGTCAGTGGTGGCCAAGTCTCTATGGGGACCATGTCACAGTGGGCAGCAGGTCAGTGGTGGCCATGTCACTACTGAGGCTATGTCACAGTGGGAAGCAGGTCAGTGGTGGCCATGTCACAGTGAGCAACAGGCCACTGGTGGCCATGTCACTGTGGCGGCTATGTCACAGTTGATAGCAGGTCACTGGTGGCCAATTCACTGTGGGGGCCATGTCACCGTGGGCAGCAGGTCAGTGGTGGCCATGTCACTATGGGGCCATGTCACATTGGGCAGCATGTCAGTGGTGATCATGTTACTGTTTGGGACATGTCACAGTGGGCAGCAGGTCAGTGGTGGCCATGTCACTGTGGGGGCTATGTCACAGTTGATAGCAGGTCACTGGTGGCCATTTCACTGTGGGGGCCATGTCACATTGGGCAGCAGGTCAGTGGTGGCCATGTCACTATGGGGCCATGTCACATTGGGCAGCATGTCAGTGGTGATCATGTTACTGTTTGGGACATGTCACAGTGGGGAGCAGGTCAGTGATGGCCATGTCACAGTGAGCAACAGGCCACTGGTTGCCATGTCACTGTGGGGGCTATGTCACAGTGGGCAGCAGGTCATTGGTGGCCATGTCACTATGGGGGCTATGTCACAGTGGGCAGCAGGTCAGTCGTGGCCATGTCAATGTGGGGGCCATTTCACAGTGGTCAGCGGGTCAGTGGTAGCCATGTCACAGAGGGCAGCATGTCAGTGGTGATCATGTTACTATTTGGGACATGTCACAGTGGGGAGCAGGTCAGTGGTGGCCATGTCACTGTGGGGGCTATGTCACAGTTGATAGCAGGTCGCTGGTGGCCATTTCACTGTGCGGGCCATGTCACATTGGGCAGCAGGTCAGTGGTGGCCATGTCTCTATGGGGTCCATGTCACAGTGGGAAGCATGTCAGTAGTGGCCACGTCACTGTGGGGCCATGTCACAGTGGGGAGCAGGTCAGTGATGGCCATGTCACAGTGAGCAACAGGCCACTGGTTGCCATGTCACTGTGGGGGCTATGTCATAGTGGACAGCAGGTCAGTGGTGGCCATGTCACTATGGGGGCCATGTCACAGTGGGTAGCAGGTCAGTGGTGGCCATGTCACTATGGGGGCTATGTCACATTGGGCAGCAGGTCAGTGGTGGCCATGTCACAGTCAGGTCATGTCACAGTGTGCAGCAGATCAGTGGTGCCATGTCACAGTGAGCAACAGGCCACTGGTTGCCATGTCTCTGTGGGGGCTATGTCACAGTGGGCAGCAGGTCAGTGGTGGCCATGTCACTATGCGGGCCATGTCACAGTTGGCAGCAGGTCAGTGGTGGCCATGTCACTATGGGGGCCATGTCACAGTGGGCAGCAGGTCAGTAGTGGCCACGTCACTGTGGTGCGATGTCACAGTGTGCAGCAATCAGTGATGGCCATGTCACAGTGAGTAACAGGCCACTGGTTGCCATGTCACTGTGGGGGCTATGTCACAGTGGGCAGCAGGTCAGTGCTGGCCATGTCACTATGGGGGCCATGTCACAGTGGGCAGCAGGTCAGTGGTGGGCATGTCACTATGGGGGCTATGTCACATTGGGCAGCAGGTCAGTGGTGGCCATGTCACTATGGGGGCTACGTCACAGTGGGCAGCAGGTCAGTGGTGGCCACGTCATTGTGGGGCCATGTGACAGTGGGCAGCATGTCAGTAGTGATCATGTTACTGTTTGGGACATGTCACAGTGGGGAGCAGGTCAGTGGTGGCCATGTCACTGTGAGGTCATGTCACAGTGTGCAGAAGGTCAGTGGTGGCCATGTCACAGTGAGCAACAGGCCACTGGTTGCCATGTCACTGTGGGGGCTATGTCACAGAGGGCAGCAGGTCAGTGCTGGCCATGTCACTATGGGGGCCATGTCACAGTGGGCAGCAGGTCAGTAGTGGCCACGTCACTGTGGGGGCTATGTCACAGTGGTCAGAGTGTCAGTTGTGGCCATGTCACTGTGGGGGCCATGTCACAGTGGGCAGCATGTCAGTGGTGATCATGTTACTGTTTGGGACATGTCACAGTGGGGAGCAGGTCAGTGGTGGCCATGTCACTGTGGTGGCCAGTCACAGTGGGCAGCGGGTCAGTGGTGGCCACGTCACTGTGGGGCCATGTGAGAGTGGGCAGCATGTCAGTAGTGATCATGTTACTGTATGGGACATGTCACAGTGGGGAGCAGGTCAGTGGTAGCCATTTCACTGTGGGGGCCATATCACAGAGGGCAGCATGTCAGTGGTGATCAAGTTACTATTTGGGACATGTCACAGTGGGGAACAGGTCAGTGGTGGCCATGTCACTGTGGGTGCTACATCACAGTGGGCAGCGGTTCAGTGGTGGCCATGTCACTGTGATGTCATGACACAGTGGGCAGCAGATCAGTTGTGGCCATGTCACAATGAGCAACAGGCCACTGGTTGCCATGTCACTGTGGGGGCTATGTCACAGTGGGCAGCAGGTCAGTGCTGCCCATGTCACTATGGGGGCCATGTCACAGTGGGCAGCAGGTCAGTGGTGGCCATGTCACTGTGGTGGCCATGTCAGAGTGGTCAGCGGGTCAGTGGTGGCCATGTCACTGTGGGGGCCATGTCACAGGTGTCATCGGGTCAGTGGTGGCCATGTCACTGTGAGGTCATTTCACAGTGGGCAGCAGATCAGTTGTGGCCATGTCACAATGAGCAACAGTCCACTGGTGGCCATGTCACTGTGGTGGCCAATCACAGTGGGCAGCAGGTCAGTGGTGGCCACGTCACTGTGGGGCCATGTGACAGTGGGCAGCATGTAAGTAGTGATGATGTTACTGTATGGGACATGTCACAGTGAGCAACAGGCCACTGGTTGCCATGTCACTGTGGGGGCATGTCACAGTGGGCAGCAGGTCACTTGTGGCCATGTCACTATGGGGGCCATGTCACAGTGGTCAGCAGGTCAGTGGTGGCCATGTCACTATGGGGGCCATGTCACAGTGGGCAGCAGGTCAGTGGTGGCCATGTCACTATTGGGGCTATGTCACAGTGGGTAGCAGGTCAGTGGTGGCCATGTCACTGTGGGGCCATGTCACAGTGGTCAGCGGATCGGTGTCGCCATGTCACTGAGGGGGCCATGTCACAGTGTGCAGCAGGTCAGTGGTGGCCATGTCACAGTGAGCAACAGTCCACTGGTGGCCATGTGACTGTGGTGGCCAATCACAGTGGGCAGACGGTCAGTGGTGGCCAGGTCACTGTGGGGCCATGTGACAGTGGGCAGCATGTCAGTAGTGATGATGTTACTGTATGGGACATGTCACAGTGGGGAGCAGGTCAGTGGTGGCCATGTCACTATGGGGGCCATGTCACAGTGGGCAGCAAGTCAGTGGTGGCCATGTCACTATGGGGGCTATGTCACATTGGGCAGCAGGTCAGTGGTGGCCATGTCACAGTCAGGTCATGTCACAGTGTGCAGCAGATCAGTGGTGCCATGTCACAGTGAGCAACAGGCCACTGGTTGCCATGTCTCTGTGGGGGCTATGTCACAGTGGGCAGCAGGTCAGTGGTGGCCATGTCACTATGCGGGCCATGTCACAGTTGGCAGCAGGTCAGTGGTGGCCATGTCACTATGGGGGCCATGTCACAGTGGGCAGCAGGTCAGTAGTGGCCACGTCACTGTGGTGCGATGTCACAGTGTGCAGCAATCAGTGATGGCCATGTCACAGTGAGTAACAGGCCACTGGTTGCCATGTCACTGTGGGGGCTATGTCACAGTGGGCAGCAGGTCAGTGCTGGCCATGTCACTATGGGGGCCATGTCACAGTGGGCAGCAGGTCAGTGGTGGGCATGTCACTATGGGGGCTATGTCACATTGGGCAGCAGGTCAGTGGTGGCCATGTCACTATGGGGGCTACGTCACAGTGGGCAGCAGGTCAGTGGTGGCCACGTCATTGTGGGGCCATGTGACAGTGGGCAGCATGTCAGTAGTGATCATGTTACTGTTTGGGACATGTCACAGTGGGGAGCAGGTCAGTGGTGGCCATGTCACTGTGAGGTCATGTCACAGTGTGCAGAAGGTCAGTGGTGGCCATGTCACAGTGAGCAACAGGCCACTGGTTGCCATGTCACTGTGGGGGCTATGTCACAGAGGGCAGCAGGTCAGTGCTGGCCATGTCACTATGGGGGCCATGTCACAGTGGGCAGCAGGTCAGTAGTGGCCACGTCACTGTGGGGGCTATGTCACAGTGGTCAGAGTGTCAGTTGTGGCCATGTCACTGTGGGGGCCATGTCACAGTGGGCAGCATGTCAGTGGTGATCATGTTACTGTTTGGGACATGTCACAGTGGGGAGCAGGTCAGTGGTGGCCATGTCACTGTGGTGGCCAGTCACAGTGGGCAGCGGGTCAGTGGTGGCCACGTCACTGTGGGGCCATGTGAGAGTGGGCAGCATGTCAGTAGTGATCATGTTACTGTATGGGACATGTCACAGTGGGGAGCAGGTCAGTGGTAGCCATTTCACTGTGGGGGCCATATCACAGAGGGCAGCATGTCAGTGGTGATCAAGTTACTATTTGGGACATGTCACAGTGGGGAACAGGTCAGTGGTGGCCATGTCACTGTGGGTGCTACATCACAGTGGGCAGCGGTTCAGTGGTGGCCATGTCACTGTGATGTCATGACACAGTGGGCAGCAGATCAGTTGTGGCCATGTCACAATGAGCAACAGGCCACTGGTTGCCATGTCACTGTGGGGGCTATGTCACAGTGGGCAGCAGGTCAGTGCTGCCCATGTCACTATGGGGGCCATTTCACAGTGGGCAGCAGGTCAGTGGTGGCCATGTCACTGTGGTGGCCATGTCAGAGTGGTCAGCGGGTCAGTGGTGGCCATGTCACTGTGGGGGCCATGTCACAGGTGTCATCGGGTCAGTGGTGGCCATGTCACTGTGAGGTCATTTCACAGTGGGCAGCAGATCAGTTGTGGCCATGTCACAATGAGCAACAGTCCACTGGTGGCCATGTCACTGTGGTGGCCAATCACAGTGGGCAGCAGGTCAGTGGTGGCCACGTCACTGTGGGGCCATGTGACAGTGGGCAGCATGTAAGTAGTGATGATGTTACTGTATGGGACATGTCACAGTGAGCAACAGGCCACTGGTTGCCATGTCACTGTGGGGGCATGTCACAGTGGGCAGCAGGTCACTTGTGGCCATGTCACTATGGGGGCCATGTCACAGTGGTCAGCAGGTCAGTGGTGGCCATGTCACTATGGGGGCCATGTCACAGTGGGCAGCAGGTCAGTGGTGGCCATGTCACTATTGGGGCTATGTCACAGTGGGTAGCAGGTCAGTGGTGGCCATGTCACTGTGGGGCCATGTCACAGTGGTCAGCGGATCGGTGTCGCCATGTCACTGAGGGGGCCATGTCACAGTGTGCAGCAGGTCAGTGGTGGCCATGTCACAGTGAGCAACAGTCCACTGGTGGCCATGTGACTGTGGTGGCCAATCACAGTGGGCAGACGGTCAGTGGTGGCCAGGTCACTGTGGGGCCATGTGACAGTGGGCAGCATGTCAGTAGTGATGATGTTACTGTATGGGACATGTCACAGTGGGGAGCAGGTCAGTGGTGGCCATGTCACTGTGAGGTCATGTCACAGTGTGCAGCAGGTCAGTGGTGGTCATGTCACAGTGAGCAACAGGCCACTGGTTGCCATGTCACTGTGGGGGCTATGTCACAGTGGGCAGCAGGTCAGTTGTGGCCATGTCACTATGGGGGACATGTCACAGTGTGCAGCAGGTCAGTGGTGGCCATGTCACTATGGGGGCCATGTCACAGTGGGCAGCAGGTCAGTGGTGGCCATGTCACTGTGGGGGCCATGTCACAGTGGCCAGCGGGTCAGTGGTGGCCATGTCACTGTGAGGTCATGTCACAGTGTGCAGAAGGTCAGTGGTGGCCATGTCACAGTGAGCAACAGGCCACTGGTTGCCATGTTACTGTGGGGGCTATGTCACAGTGGGCAGCAGGTCAGTTGTGGCCATGTCACTATGAGGGCCATGTCACAGTGGGCAGCAGGTCAGTGCTGGCCATGTCACTGTGGGGGCCATGTCACAGTGGGCAGCATGTCAGTGGTGATCATGTTACTGTTTGGGACATGTCACAGTGGGGAGCAGGTCAGTGGTGGCCATGTCACTGTGGTGGCCAGTCACAGTGGGCAGCGGGTCAGTGGTGGCCACGTCACTGTGGGGCCATGTGAGAGTGGGCAGCATGTCAGTAGTGATCATGTTACTGTATGGGACATGTCACAGTGGGGAGCAGGTCAGTGGTAGCCATTTCACTGTGGGGGCCATATCACAGAGGGCAGCATGTCAGTGGTGATCAAGTTACTATTTGGGACATGTCACAGTGGGGAACAGGTCAGTGGTGGCCATGTCACTGTGGGTGCTACATCACAGTGGGCAGCGGTTCAGTGGTGGCCATGTCACTGTGATGTCATGACATAGTGGGCAGCAGATCAGTTGTGGCCATGTCACAATGAGCAACAGGCCACTGGTTGCCATGTCACTGTGGGGGCTATGTCACAGTGGGCAGCAGGTCAGTGCTGCCCATGTCACTATGGGGGCCATGTCACAGTGGGCAGCAGGTCAGTGGTGGCCATGTCACTGTGGTGGCCATGTCAGAGTGGTCAGCGGGTCAGTGGTGGCCATGTCACTGTGGGGGCCATGTCACAGGTGTCATCGGGTCAGTGGTGGCCATGTCACTGTGAGGTCATTTCACAGTGGGCAGCAGATCAGTTGTGGCCATGTCACAATGAGCAACAGTCCACTGGTGGCCATGTCACTGTGGTGGCCAATCACAGTGGGCAGCAGGTCAGTGGTGGCCACGTCACTGTGGGGCCATGTGACAGTGGGCAGCATGTAAGTAGTGATGATGTTACTGTATGGGACATGTCACAGTGAGCAACAGGCCACTGGTTGCCATGTCACTGTGGGGGCATGTCACAGTGGGCAGCAGGTCACTTGTGGCCATGTCACTATGGGGGCCATGTCACAGTGGTCAGCAGGTCAGTGGTGGCCATGTCACTATGGGGGCCATGTCACAGTGGGCAGCAGGTCAGTGGTGGCCATGTCACTATTGGGGCTATGTCACAGTGGGTAGCAGGTCAGTGGTGGCCATGTCACTGTGGGGCCATGTCACAGTGGTCAGCGGATCGGTGTCGCCATGTCACTGAGGGGGCCATGTCACAGTGTGCAGCAGGTCAGTGGTGGCCATGTCACAGTGAGCAACAGTCCACTGGTGGCCATGTCACTGTGGTGGCCAATCACAGTGGGCAGACGGTCAGTGGTGGCCAGGTCACTGTGGGGCCATGTGACAGTGGGCAGCATGTCAGTAGTGATGATGTTACTGTATGGGACATGTCACAGTGGGGAGCAGGTCAGTGGTGGCCATGTCACTGTGAGGTCATGTCACAGTGTGCAGCAGGTCAGTGGTGGTCATGTCACAGTGAGCAACAGGCCACTGGTTGCCATGTCACTGTGGGGGCTATGTCACAGTGGGCAGCAGGTCAGTTGTGGCCATGTCACTATGGGGGACATGTCACAGTGTGCAGCAGGTCAGTGGTGGCCATGTCACTATGGGGGCCATGTCACAGTGGGCAGCAGGTCAGTGGTGGCCATGTCACTGTGGGGGCCATGTCACAGTGGCCAGCGGGTCAGTGGTGGCCATGTCACTGTGAGGTCATGTCACAGTGTGCAGAAGGTCAGTGGTGGCCATGTCACAGTGAGCAACAGGCCACTGGTTGCCATGTTACTGTGGGGGCTATGTCACAGTGGGCAGCAGGTCAGTTGTGGCCATGTCACTATGAGGGCCATGTCACAGTGGGCAGCAGGTCAGTGGTGACCATGTCACTATGGGGGCTATGTCACATTGGGCAGCAGGTCAGTGGTGGCCATGTCACAGTCAGGTCATGTCACAGTGTGCAGCAGATCAGTGGTGCCATGTCACAGTGAGAAAAAGGCCACTGGTTGCCATGTCACTGTGGTGGCCATGTCACTGTGGGGGCCATGTCACAGGTGTCATCGTGTCAGTGGTGGCCATGTCACTGTGAGGTCATGTCACAGTGGGCAGCAGATCAGTTGTGGCCATGTCACAATGAGCAACAGTCCACTGGTGGCCATGTCACTGCGGTGGCCAATCACAGTGGGCAGACGGTCAGTGGTGGCCACTTCACTGTAGGGCCATGTGACAGTGGGCAGCAGGTCAGTAGTGATGATGTTACTGTATGGGACATGTCACAGTGGGGAGCAGGTCAGTGGTGGCCATGTCACTGTGAGGTAATGTCACAGTGTGCAGCAGGTCAGTGGTGGTCATGTCACAGTGAGCAACAGGCCACTGCTTGCCATGTCACTGTGGGGACTATGTCACAGTGGGCAGCAGGTCAGTGGTGGCCATGTCACAGTCAGGTCATGTCACAGTGCGCAGCAGATCAGTGGTGCCATGTCACAGTGAGAAAAAGGCCACTGGTTGCCATGTCACTGTGGGGGCTATGTCACAGTGGGCAGCAGGTCAGTGGTGGCCATGTCACTATGCGGGCCATGTCACAGTTGGCAGCAGGTCAGTGGTGGCCATGTCACTATGGGGGCCATGTCACAGTGGGCAGCAGGTCAGTAGTGGCCACGTCAATGTGGGGCCATGTCACAGTGTGCAGCAATCAGTGATGGCCATGTCACAGTAAGTAACAGGCCAGTGGTTGCCATGTCACTGTGGGGGCTATGTCATAATGGGCAGCAGGTCAGTGCTGGCCATGTCACTATGGGGGCCATGTCACAGTGGGCAGCAGGTCAGTGGTGGGCATGTCACTATGGGGGCTACGTCACAGTGGGCAGCAGGTCAGTGGTGGGCATGTCACTGTGGGGGCCAAGTTAGAGTAGTCAGCGGGTCAGTGGTGGCCATTTCACTGTGGGGGCCATGTCACAGGTGTCATCGGGTGTTTGGTGGCCATGTCACTGTGAGGTCATGTCACAGTGGGCAGCAGATCAGTTGTGGCCATGTCACAATGAGCAACAGTCCACTGGTGGCCATGTCACTGTGGTGGCCAATCACAGTGGGCAGCAGGTCAGTGGTGGCCACGTCTCTGTGGGGCCATGTGACAGTGGGCAGCATGTCAGTAGTGATCATGTTACTGTTTGGGACATGTCACAGTGGGGAGCAGGTCAATGGTGGCCATGTCACTGTGAGGTCATGTCACAGTGTGCAGAAGGTCAGTGGTGGCCATGTCACAGTGAGCAACAGGCCACTGGTTGCCATGTCACTGTGGGGGCTATGTCACAGAGGGCAGCAGGTCAGTTGTGGCCATGTCACTATGGGGGCCATGTCACAGTGGGCAGCAGGTCAGTGGTGGCCATGTCACTATGGGGGCCATGTCCCAGTGGGCAGCAGGTCAGTGGTGGCCATGTCACTGTGGGGGCCATGTCACAGTGGTCAGCGGGTCAGTGGTGGCCATGTCACTGTGAGGTCATGTCACAGTGGGCAGCAGATCAGTTGTGGCCATGTCACAATGAGCAACAGTCCACTGGTGGCCATGTCACTGTGGTGGCCAATCACAGTGGGCAGCGGGTCAGTGGTAGCCATGTCACTGTGGGGACCATGTCACAGTGGGCAGCAGGTCAGTTGTGGCCATGTCACTATGGCGACCATGTCACAGTGGGCAGCGGGTCAGTGGTGGCCATGTCACTATGGGGGCTATGTCACATTGGGCAGCAGGTCAGTGGTGGCCATATCACTGTGAGGTCATGTCACAGTGTGCAGCAGGTCAGTGGTGGCCATGTCACAGTGAGCAACAGGCCACTGGTTTCCATGTCACTGTGGGGGCTATGTCACAGTGGGCAGCAGGTCAGTGCTGGCCATGTCACTATGGGGGCCATGTCACAGTGGGCAGCAGGTCAGTGGTGGCCATGTCACTGTGGGGGCCATGTCACAGTGGGCAGCAGGTCAGTAGTGGCCACGTCATTGTGGGGCCATGTCACAGTGTGCAGCAGGTCAGTGATGGCCATGTCACAGTGAGCAACAGTCCACTGGTTGCCATGTCACTGTGGGGGCTATGTCACAGTGGGCAGCAGGTCAGTGCTGGCCATGTCACTATGGGGGCCATGTCACAGTGGGGAGCAGGTCAGTGGTGGCCATGTCACTATGGGGGCTATGTCACATTGGGCAGCAGGTCAGTGGTGTCCATGTCACTGTGAGGTCATGTCACAGTGTGCAGCAGGTCAGTGGTGGCCATGTCACAGTGAGAAACAGGCCACTGTTTGCCATGTCACTGTGGGTGTTATGTCACAGTGGGCAGCAGGTCAGTTGTGGCCAAGTCTATGGGGGCCATGTCACAGTGGGCAGCAGGTCAGTGGTGGCCAGGTCACTGTGGGGAGCATGTCACAGTGGGAAGCAGGTCAGTTGTGGCCATGTCACTATGGGTCCATGTCACAGTGGGTAGCAGGTCAGTGGTGGCCATGTCACTGTGAGGTCATGTCACAGTATGCAGCAGGTCAGTGGTGACCATGTCACTGTGGGGCTATGTCACAGTGGTCAGCGGATCAGTGGTGGCCATGTCACTGTGGGGACCATGTCACAGTGTGCAGCAGGTCAGTTGTGGCCATGTCACTTGGGGCCATGTCACAGTGAGCAGCAGGTCAGTTGTGGCCATGTCACAGTGGGGGACATGTCACAGTGGTCAGCGTGTCAGTGGTGGCCATGTCACTGTAGGGGCCATGTCACATCGGGCAGCAGGTCAGTGGTGGCCATGTCACTGTGGGAGCCGTGTCACAGTGGGCAGCGTGTCAGTTGTGGCCATGTCACTGTGAGGTCATGTCACAGTGTGCGGCAGGTCTGTGGTGGGCATGTCACAGTGAGCAACAGGCTACTGGTTGCCATTTCACTGTGGGGGCTATGTCACAGTGGGCAGCAGGTCATAGGTGGCCATTTCACTATGAGGGCTATGTCACAGTGGGTAGCAGGCCAGTGGTGGCCATGTCACTATGGGGGCTATGTCACAGTGGGCAGTGGGTCAGTTTTGGCCATGTCACTTGGGGCCATGTCACAGTGAGCAGCATGTCAGTGGTGGCCACGTCACTGTTGGGCCATGTCACAGTGCACCGCAGGTTAGTGGTGGCCATGTCACTGTGGGGGCCATGTCACAGTGGGCAGCGTCTCAGTGGTGGCCATGTCACTTCAGGTAATGTCACAGTGTGCAGCAGGTCAGTGGTGGCCATGTCACAGTGAGAAACAGGCCACTGGTTGCCATGTTACTGTGGGACTATGTCACAGTGGGCAGCAGGTCAGTGGTGGCCATGTCACAGTGAGCAATAGGCCACTGGTTGCCATGTCACTGTGGGGGCTATGTCACAGTGGGCAGCAGGTCAGTGGTAGTCAGCTCACTATGGGGCCATGTCACAGTGGGCAGCAGGTCATAGGTGGCTATGTCACTATGAGGGCTATGTCACAGTGGTAGCAGGTCAGTGCTGGCCATGTCACTATGGGGGCTATGTCACAGTGGGCAGCGGATAAGTGGTGGCCATGTCACTGTGGGGCCATGTCACAGCAGCAGGTCAGTTGTGGCCATGTCACTGTGGGGGCTATGTCACAGTGGGCAGCAGGTCAGTTGTGGCCATGCCTCTATGGGGGCCATGTCACAGTGTGCAGCAGGTCAGTGGTGGCCATGTCACTATGGGGGCCATGTCACAGTGGGCAGCAGGTCAGTGGTGGCCATGTCACTGTGGGGGCCATGTCACAGTGGCCAGCGGGTCAGTGGTGGCCATGTCACTGTGAGGTCATGTCACAGTGTGCAGAAGGTCAGTGGTGGCCATGTCACAGTGAGCAACAGGCCACTGGTTGCCATGTTACTGTGGGGGCTATGTCACAGTGGGCAGCAGGTCAGTTGTGGCCATGTCACTATGGGGGACATGTCACAGTGTGCAGCAGGTCAGTGGTGGCCATGTCACTATGGGGGCCATGTCACAGTGGGCAGCAGGTCAGTGGTGGCCATGTCACTGTGGGGGCCATGTCACAGTGGCCAGCGGGTCAGTGGTGGCCATGTCACTGTGAGGTCATGTCACAGTGTGCAGAAGGTCAGTGGTGGCCATGTCACAGTGAGCAACAGGCCACTGGTTGCCATGTTACTGTGGGGGCTATGTCACAGTGGGCAGCAGGTCAGTTGTGGCCATGTCACTATGAGGGCCATGTCACAGTGGGCAGCAGGTCAGTGGTGACCATGTCACTATGGGGGCTATGTCACATTGGGCAGCAGGTCAGTGGTGGCCATGTCACAGTCAGGTCATGTCACAGTGTGCAGCAGATCAGTGGTGCCATGTCACAGTGAGAAAAAGGCCACTGGTTGCCATGTCACTGTGGTGGCCATGTCACTGTGGGGGCCATGTCACAGGTGTCATCGTGTCAGTGGTGGCCATGTCACTGTGAGGTCATGTCACAGTGGGCAGCAGATCAGTTGTGGCCATGTCACAATGAGCAACAGTCCACTGGTGGCCATGTCACTGCGGTGGCCAATCACAGTGGGCAGACGGTCAGTGGTGGCCACTTCACTGTAGGGCCATGTGACAGTGGGCAGCAGGTCAGTAGTGATGATGTTACTGTATGGGACATGTCACAGTGGGGAGCAGGTCAGTGGTGGCCATGTCACTGTGAGGTAATGTCACAGTGTGCAGCAGGTCAGTGGTGGTCATGTCACAGTGAGCAACAGGCCACTGCTTGCCATGTCACTGTGGGGACTATGTCACAGTGGGCAGCAGGTCAGTGGTGGCCATGTCACAGTCAGGTCATGTCACAGTGCGCAGCAGATCAGTGGTGCCATGTCACAGTGAGAAAAAGGCCACTGGTTGCCATGTCACTGTGGGGGCTATGTCACAGTGGGCAGCAGGTCAGTGGTGGCCATGTCACTATGCGGGCCATGTCACAGTTGGCAGCAGGTCAGTGGTGGCCATGTCACTATGGGGGCCATGTCACAGTGGGCAGCAGGTCAGTAGTGGCCACGTCAATGTGGGGCCATGTCACAGTGTGCAGCAATCAGTGATGGCCATGTCACAGTAAGTAACAGGCCAGTGGTTGCCATGTCACTGTGGGGGCTATGTCATAATGGGCAGCAGGTCAGTGCTGGCCATGTCACTATGGGGGCCATGTCACAGTGGGCAGCAGGTCAGTGGTGGGCATGTCACTATGGGGGCTACGTCACAGTGGGCAGCAGGTCAGTGGTGGGCATGTCACTGTGGGGGCCAAGTTAGAGTAGTCAGCGGGTCAGTGGTGGCCATTTCACTGTGGGGGCCATGTCACAGGTGTCATCGGGTGTTTGGTGGCCATGTCACTGTGAGGTCATGTCACAGTGGGCAGCAGATCAGTTGTGGCCATGTCACAATGAGCAACAGTCCACTGGTGGCCATGTCACTGTGGTGGCCAATCACAGTGGGCAGCAGGTCAGTGGTGGCCACGTCTCTGTGGGGCCATGTGACAGTGGGCAGCATGTCAGTAGTGATCATGTTACTGTTTGGGACATGTCACAGTGGGGAGCAGGTCAATGGTGGCCATGTCACTGTGAGGTCATGTCACAGTGTGCAGAAGGTCAGTGGTGGCCATGTCACAGTGAGCAACAGGCCACTGGTTGCCATGTCACTGTGGGGGCTATGTCACAGAGGGCAGCAGGTCAGTTGTGGCCATGTCACTATGGGGGCCATGTCACAGTGGGCAGCAGGTCAGTGGTGGCCATGTCACTATGGGGGCCATGTCCCAGTGGGCAGCAGGTCAGTGGTGGCCATGTCACTGTGGGGGCCATGTCACAGTGGTCAGCGGGTCAGTGGTGGCCATGTCACTGTGAGGTCATGTCACAGTGGGCAGCAGATCAGTTGTGGCCATGTCACAATGAGCAACAGTCCACTGGTGGCCATGTCACTGTGGTGGCCAATCACAGTGGGCAGCGGGTCAGTGGTAGCCATGTCACTGTGGGGACCATGTCACAGTGGGCAGCAGGTCAGTTGTGGCCATGTCACTATGGCGACCATGTCACAGTGGGCAGCGGGTCAGTGGTGGCCATGTCACTATGGGGGCTATGTCACATTGGGCAGCAGGTCAGTGGTGGCCATATCACTGTGAGGTCATGTCACAGTGTGCAGCAGGTCAGTGGTGGCCATGTCACAGTGAGCAACAGGCCACTGGTTTCCATGTCACTGTGGGGGCTATGTCACAGTGGGCAGCAGGTCAGTGCTGGCCATGTCACTATGGGGGCCATGTCACAGTGGGCAGCAGGTCAGTGGTGGCCATGTCACTGTGGGGGCCATGTCACAGTGGGCAGCAGGTCAGTAGTGGCCACGTCATTGTGGGGCCATGTCACAGTGTGCAGCAGGTCAGTGATGGCCATGTCACAGTGAGCAACAGTCCACTGGTTGCCATGTCACTGTGGGGGCTATGTCACAGTGGGCAGCAGGTCAGTGCTGGCCATGTCACTATGGGGGCCATGTCACAGTGGGGAGCAGGTCAGTGGTGGCCATGTCACTATGGGGGCTATGTCACATTGGGCAGCAGGTCAGTGGTGTCCATGTCACTGTGAGGTCATGTCACAGTGTGCAGCAGGTCAGTGGTGGCCATGTCACAGTGAGAAACAGGCCACTGTTTGCCATGTCACTGTGGGTGTTATGTCACAGTGGGCAGCAGGTCAGTTGTGGCCAAGTCTATGGGGGCCATGTCACAGTGGGCAGCAGGTCAGTGGTGGCCAGGTCACTGTGGGGAGCATGTCACAGTGGGAAGCAGGTCAGTTGTGGCCATGTCACTATGGGTCCATGTCACAGTGGGTAGCAGGTCAGTGGTGGCCATGTCACTGTGAGGTCATGTCACAGTATGCAGCAGGTCAGTGGTGACCATGTCACTGTGGGGCTATGTCACAGTGGTCAGCGGATCAGTGGTGGCCATGTCACTGTGGGGACCATGTCACAGTGTGCAGCAGGTCAGTTGTGGCCATGTCACTTGGGGCCATGTCACAGTGAGCAGCAGGTCAGTTGTGGCCATGTCACAGTGGGGGACATGTCACAGTGGTCAGCGTGTCAGTGGTGGCCATGTCACTGTAGGGGCCATGTCACATCGGGCAGCAGGTCAGTGGTGGCCATGTCACTGTGGGAGCCGTGTCACAGTGGGCAGCGTGTCAGTTGTGGCCATGTCACTGTGAGGTCATGTCACAGTGTGCGGCAGGTCTGTGGTGGGCATGTCACAGTGAGCAACAGGCTACTGGTTGCCATTTCACTGTGGGGGCTATGTCACAGTGGGCAGCAGGTCATAGGTGGCCATTTCACTATGAGGGCTATGTCACAGTGGGTAGCAGGCCAGTGGTGGCCATGTCACTATGGGGGCTATGTCACAGTGGGCAGTGGGTCAGTTTTGGCCATGTCACTTGGGGCCATGTCACAGTGAGCAGCATGTCAGTGGTGGCCACGTCACTGTTGGGCCATGTCACAGTGCACCGCAGGTTAGTGGTGGCCATGTCACTGTGGGGGCCATGTCACAGTGGGCAGCGTCTCAGTGGTGGCCATGTCACTTCAGGTAATGTCACAGTGTGCAGCAGGTCAGTGGTGGCCATGTCACAGTGAGAAACAGGCCACTGGTTGCCATGTTACTGTGGGACTATGTCACAGTGGGCAGCAGGTCAGTGGTGGCCATGTCACAGTGAGCAATAGGCCACTGGTTGCCATGTCACTGTGGGGGCTATGTCACAGTGGGCAGCAGGTCAGTGGTAGTCAGCTCACTATGGGGCCATGTCACAGTGGGCAGCAGGTCATAGGTGGCCATGTCACTATGAGGGCTATGTCACAGTGGTAGCAGGTCAGTGCTGGCCATGTCACTATGGGGGCTATGTCACAGTGGGCAGCGGATAAGTGGTGGCCATGTCACTGTGGGGCCATGTCACAGCAGCAGGTCAGTTGTGGCCATGTCACTGTGGGGGCTATGTCACAGTGGGCAGCAGGTCAGTTGTGGCCATGCCTCTATGGGGGCCATGTCACAGTGGGCAGCAGGTCAGTGGTGGCCATGTCACTATGGGGGCCATGTCACAGTGAGCAGCAGGTCAGTTGTGGCCATGTCACTGTGGGGGCTATGTCACAGTGGGCAGCAGGTCCGTTGTGGCCATGCCTCTATGGGGGCCATGTCACAGTGGGGAGCAGTTCAGTGGTGGCCATGTCACTATGGGGGCTATGTCACAGTGGGTAGCAGGTCAGTGGTGGCCATGTCACTGTGTGGGCTATGTCACAGTGGGCAGCAGGTCTGTGGTGGCCATGTCTCTGTGGGGGACATGTCACAGTGGGTAGCAGGTCAGTGGTAGCCATGTCACTGTGGGGGACATGTCACAGTGGGCAGCAGGTCAGTGGTGGCCATGTCACTGTGGGGCCATGTCACAGTGGGCAGCATGTCAGTGTTGATCATGTTACTCTATGGGACATGTCACAGTGGGGAGCAGGTCAGTGGTGGCCATGTCACTGTGAGGTCATTTCACAGTGTGCAGCAGGTCAGTGGCGGCCATGTCACTATGGGGGCCATGTCACAGTGGGCAGCGTGTCAGTTGTGGCCATGTCAATGTTGTGATAGACATTAAACTGTTTGTTCATCAAATTCCATAGAAGATACTGGGAGCTCGTGACATGTTATTCCATAAACTATGTAGGCCTAAGCTTAATCTTATCTATTACACTGTGTAACGACTAACAGACTGTAAGTGCTTATCTAAGTTGAAATGCTGAAGCAAGGACTCCTACTAGGCAAAAGACTGAAAAGAGGGAGAAAGGGGAGAAGGACAAAGGGGAGAACAAGAAGAAAAAAAAAGAGGGGTAGTGCTTGTATTCTGTAAGATATAAACAAAAGCTTTGTGAGCCACTCTCAGGAAAGCAGGAAATACGAGGAGCTGGTGACGTGAGGAAGACCCGGCTGGAGCGACCCCCTAGCTGCAAAGTGCGCAGACGCAGGGTACACCTCTCAGAGAGACCCGATAACGGAAGGCGGAGGATATAAAAAAGACGGACCCTCGGGAAGTGAGTGCGCGCCGTTGGTGGAGCAGGGACTCCCCGGCCGCCCAGCGCTGTTTTGCTTATTGCCGCTTGCTAAATAAACAATTTAAATTTAATTAGTCCTAACTT
The DNA here is from genome assembly GCF_047716275.1 of Strix uralensis. Lineage (NCBI taxonomy): Eukaryota > Metazoa > Chordata > Aves > Strigiformes > Strigidae > Strix > Strix uralensis. Next base: position 92,904 of record NW_027436824.1, read on the forward strand.
GCATCATTTTGGCACGATAGTCTATAACAAAATTGGTGCCGTGACTCGGATAGAGGCAATCTGGTGGGAAGCCCCATACGGGGAGGCACGCCCACTGAGTTCAGCGGCCCCGGCTGAGTGCTATCACATCACGCCCTCTACCGACGAACTCCAAAACTCGACAACAAGCAAAAAAATACCGGTAACCCCGTAATCTTTGTGCACGAAGCCCCGGACGAAGACGCAGGGTTGCGTGAGTATAGGCCGGTTACCGTTCGGTTGGGGTTGAGTTTCCCGGAGCGTGGTGTGTGAGACGCCCAGCAGGGCGAAGCGAGTGCGGACCCCTCGGTAGTGCATTTCCCATATCCCGCGAGGGACTGGGTCACGAAAAGGGGGAAGCGAATTGTGTGAGTGTGTGAAGGCGCTCCGGAAGATGGAACAGAAGAAAAGCAAACCTTCTGATCCCATGGGTGATTTGGGACCCGAGGTGAGGTACCCCCAAATACCACCAGATAGCCCTTTAGGCTTGATGTTAAACCATTGAGAAGATTACCCCTCTAGGCGGGGTAAGGACAAAGCAAAAATTATTTATAATTGTATGGAAGTTTGGGGAGGGAAACAAATCAGAGGCGACCATCTCTATTGGCCTGGTTTTGGGTCCTTTGAAGAATGGGTCTGCCAAGCCCTAAACATTTATGTCAACTCAAGGGAACCCTTTAATTTAGAGGAGAGTGAATATGCACAGGTATGGATAGCATCAGATACCCGAATAAATCTATATCCTCTAAAGGAAAATGTTAAGAAAAAGAAGGTACGTGATGAGGACGAACCTCCCACCTCTCCTCCTCCTTACATACCTCCACCCCCACCTCCGGCGCCTTCACCTCCTCCAACTGCGCCGGAGGACCCAGAGAATTCAGACTCTCCACCTGAATCCCCGAAAGAACCAAGACGAATAACCCGTAGTCAGACTAGAATGGGGGGGGGTGACAGTAGCTTGTACCCCCTAAGGGAGGTTGCGATGGGAGGACCCGAGCCTGGCATGGGATATGTGACTGTCCCTCTTAATTCAGGGGACGTCAGAGAATTTAAAAAAGAGATGGGGAATCTATTGGAGGATCCTTTGTGTGTGGCAGAGCGGGTGGATCAATTTTTAGGACCAAACATCTATACCTGGGATGAAATACAAACCATAATAACTATACTATTCACTGTTGAAGAAAGGGATATGATCAGGAGAACAAAAATGAGAATTTGGGATCAACAGCATCAGCAAGGTCCGGCAGCAGATGTAAAATGGCCTCTAAATCGACCTAATTGGAATAATCAAAATGAATTCAATAGAGGTCATATGCAAGACCTGAGGACGATTGTAATCCAGGGTATAAGAGAATCAGTCCCTAGAGGACAAAATATAAACAAAGCTTTTAGTGAACATCAGAAAAAAGATGAAACCCCTACCGAGTGGTTAGAGAGACTGAGAAAAAATCTTCAGCTTTACTCAGGACTGGACCCTAATACCCCAGTGGGACAGGCATTGTTAAAGACACAATTTGTGGCAAAAGCATGGATAGATATTAGAAAGAAGATAGAAAAAATAGAAGATTGGCAGGATCGGGGGTTGGATGAATTACTGAGGGAAGCACAGAAAGTCTATGTCCGAAGGGAGGACGAGACTCAAAAGAAACATACCAGAATGATGGTAGCTGCGATAAGGGAAGGACAGAGAGTGAACAGTGCTGGGAGAAAACAAGAAGGTCAAAGAACAGGCTATAGATCAAAGGAACCGGAGAGAGAGAGAGAAAAAGGGGGTATTGTCTGCTTTTATTGCGGAAGAAAAGGTCACACAAAGAAGAGCTGCAGAAGGAGAATGATGGATGAGAGAATGTTTAAAGAAGATTAGGGGTGTCAGGGGCTCTATTTGCTGGGGACCCGAGAACGAACTGAGCCCTTGATAAAGTTAAAAGTAGGTCCTCAGCAACAGGAGGTAGAATTTTTAGTAGATTCAGGAGCGGAGAGATCTACTGTTCAATCATTGCCCCAAGGATGTAAGATTTCATCAGAAAAAGTACAAGTAGTCGGGGCAAAAGGAGAACCATTCGGAGTACCGGTAATTAAAGATGTACTCCTTGAAACAGATTCTAAAGTGGGGGTGGGATCCTTATTGTTAGTACCTGAGGCATATTATAACCTACTGGGGAGGGATCTAATGATTGAATTAGGAATTAGTTTGGAAGTAACAGAACACAAACTTGAAATCAAACTATGCCCCTTACGGGTTGAAGATGAGGCTAAAATCAACCCTGAAGTATGGTACACTCCAGATACGGTGGGAAAACTGAATGTTGAACCTTTTATGGTAACCATCCGGGATCCTGAGGTACCGGTGAGGATTAAGCAATATCCCATACCTCTGGAGGGAAGGCAAGGATTAAAACCAGAAATTCAGAGATTAATAAAGCAGGGATTATTGGAACCCTGCATGTCCCCTTTTAATACTCCCATTTTACCTGTCAAGAAGGCAGATGGGGGGTATAGATTAGTCCATGACCTAAGGGAAATTAACAAAAGGACTGTAACTAGATTCCCTGTAGTAGCTAACCCACACACTCTCTTAAGTCAATTAAGCCCAAACAACCGGTGGTACAATATAATAGACTTGAAGGACGCTTTCTGGGCATGTCCCTTAAAAGAGGAATGCAGAAACTATTTTGCTTTTGAGTGGGAGGACCCAGATACCCACAGGAAAACTCAACTCCGGTGGACAGTCCTACCCCAAGGTTTCACTGAATCCCCAAACCTGTTTGGGCAAGCCTTAGAACAAATTTTACAGGATTACCAGATAGGAGATACCCTTACCCTAGTCCAGTATGTAGATGATCTTTTAATAGCAGGGGAGGATGAGGAAAGGGTTCGGGAAGAAAGTATCAAATTGTTAAACTTCCTGAGCTTAAAGGAATTGAAGGTGTCAAAATCCAAATTGCAATTTGTTGAAAAGGAAGTTAAATACTTAGGGCATCGATTAAGTCAAGGAACTAAGAAATTAGATCCAGAAAGAGTTAAAGGGATACTTTCCCTACCAAGTCCAAAAACTAAAAAACAAGTCCGACAGCTATTAAGACTATTTGGATATTGTAAGCAGTGGATCGAAGGGTATAGTGGAAAGGTGAAGTTTTTATACACCAAAATAACTAAAAATGGATTATTAAAATGGACTCAGGAAGATGATCAACGGTTAAAAGAATTAAAAACTGAATTGGTAAATGCTCCTGTTCTGAGCTTGCCTGACCTAAAAAGACCATTTTTCTTATTTGTCAACACAGAGGAAGGAACTGCATTTGGAGTATTAGCCCAAGAATGGGCAGGAAAAAAGAAACCAGTAGCATATATCTCAAAATTACTGGACCCCGTAAGTCGGGGATGGCCTACATGCCTACAAGTTGTGGTGGCAGCTGCTTTGTTAGTTGAGGAAGCGCATAAAATAACTTTTGGTAGTGAATTAAGGGTACTATCACCCCATAATATTAGAGGTGTGTTACAGCAAAATCAGAAAAATGGATAACCGATGCTAGACTGGTAAAATATGAGGCAATCCTCATTACATCCCCCTACCTGACCCTTGAAACAACATCGTTACAAAATCCAGCCCAATTTTTGTATGGAGAACCTAGTCAAGATCTTTTTCATGATTGCCTCCGTAACATCGAGGAGCAGACTAAGATAAGACCAGATTTGGAAGAAGAGGAATTGGGGAAAGGAGAAAAATTATTTGTAGATGGATCCTCTCGAGTGGTAGAAGGAAAAAGAAAATCAGGGTATGCCATAATTGATGGAAAAACTTTTAAGGTAATAGAATCAGGACCCTTGAATCCCAGCTGGTCAGCACAGGCATGTGAATTATATGCAGTATTAAAGGCTTTACAATTACTAAATGGAAAAGTGGGAACTATATACACTGATTCTAGATATGCCTTCGGAGTAGTACATACCTTTGGGAAAATATGGGAAGAAAGAGGCTTAATCAATTCTCGGGGGAAAGGCCTAGTACATCAGGAATTAATATCACAAATTTTGCAAGCTATACGAGGGCCCAGTGAAATTGCGGTAGTACACTTAAAGGGACACCAGAGGGGGCTAAATCCTTTAGTACGGGGGAATAACCTTGCTGATCAAGAGGCAAAGAGAGCAGCGCTATTAGCACTGCACTTGGATGATCCGATAGAGGACAGAAAGCGGTGTGTTAATTGTGGAGATAATTACCTCCCCTGTTATGGTTGCTGGAAAGAATACGGAGTAGATGGCATAGAATGTGTATGTGAAAGACCAGGGTTTAAGTGGTGCTTTTTTCATGGAAAATCCTATGAACTTTTAAGTTTTACTGTTCAAGAACAAGCAAAATTAAATCAAATGGGGATTCAACAGAAAGCTAATGGAAAATGGGAACTCCCGGACGGCCGAGAAGTTCTCCCAAAACCCATAGCTACCAAAATAATGCAACAATTCCATAAAAACACTCATTGGGGAACTCAGGCATTAGTGGATCAATTTGCAACTAAATACATGTGCATTGGGATATATGATATAGCCAAACAAGTGATAGGAGAATGTCTCGTTTGTCAAAAAGTAAATAAACATCAAATAAGAAAACGAATATATGGGGGGCGAGAATTGGCTCATAGACCTTTTGCAAGAATACAAATAGACTTTACTGAATTACCAAAGGTGGGGAGGTATAAATACTTATTAGTAATTATAGATCATTTAACTCAATTCGTAGAAGCCTTTCCCACAGCCCGAGCCACAGCTCACACAGTAACAAGGATACTACTTGAAGAAATTATACCTCGGTATGGAGCAATAGAAACAATAGATTCAGATAGGGGTCCACACTTTGTATCCAGAGTAGCCAAAGAGACTTTGGCTGCACTGGGTACACAGTGGCAGTACCACACTCCGTGGCACCCGCAGAGCTCAGGGAAAGTTGAACGTATGAACGGAGAAATAAAAAAACAACTTACCAAACTAATGTTAGAAACTAAAATGTCATGGGTAAAGTGTCTCCCTTTAGCATTGTTAAATATCAGAACTCAGCCCCGAACTGATGTAGGCATTTCTCCCTTTGAAATGCTATATGGGATGCCTTATGATTTAGAAATGCCACCGGATCACCCCCAACTTGAAGAATTAAAGATAAAATCCTACCTGATACAGCTAATGGCAAGGAGAAAACAACTGCAGGCCCGGGGGATGGTAGTACAAAGGCCTCCATTGGATGTGGCCATGCATCAAATCCAACCAGGAGATAAAGTACTAATCAAATCATGGAAAGAATCTTCTTTGAACCCCCGTTGGGAAGGACCCTATGTTGCTCTTATCACTACAGAAACTGCTGTTCGGACTGCTGAGAAGGGGTGGACACACGCAAGCCGAGTAAAGGGACCTATACAGGATTCGGCCTGGAAAGTGACCAGCCCTCCTGGGGATCTACGAGTCACCCTTCGGAAAACCTGAAAGAGCTCTCTACACATTGTGAGAAAAGAACCTACGAAGGACTCGATGAGTGAGACCCTAATATTTTGTCCAATTGAAACTTGTATTTGTTTTTCTTTTATATGCATAAAGTGTAATGTATGTAAAGAAGGCTGGGGGATTCATAATGCACATGGAATAAATCTCCGGTCTAGTTGTAATTAGTGTTATTAACGAGAACGGAGATTAACTAATCAGGCCCTAAAAATTGGAGTAAAAACAGGAAAATAATTGAAGATTTTAAAATTTGACAGAAAATATTTACTAAAAGGATAAATCTTGAAAGAGAGTGCACTCACCCTAATTGGCCTACTGAATAACACCCTCAGAACCTAAGGGTGATCTGTAGAAAGCACATCTCCTGGGTCCCCTATCGTGAACCCGAGGTCAAAGATAAAAACTGGGAAACCTATGTGTCCCGGGAATAGAGGCAAACGTACCCCTGAAGAATACGGCTGCTGCCAAGAAGATGGAACACCCTGCTGCTCTAAGCAACAGAGTAGGCAGAGGAGGCAGAGACGTACCAAAGTGGGGAAAACTTTACTGCCCTACTCTGAAGAAAAAAAGGCCTCTGAGGTAAAAGGGTCAGACGAGAGTGCCAGACACCCTGATACAAAAGAGACTAAGAAAAAATATGCTAATCAATAGAATCCCGCCAGTCTTCTATTGGAGCTATTGGATAGTCTGGCTAGGTGTATTAGCCACAATGAATACACTACCAGGATGGGCTAGAACGACTAACCAATCCCACCAACCTTTTGAACATACCCTAACTAATCAAATTATATGGCCTTGGACAGATGCTTATTATGGACATACAGGAAGTATGGGTGCAGATTTGTATGGGACAGAGTTAGCAACTGCCATACTAAGCAATAACCTAACACTCCAAACATATAAATGGGAGAATTCATCCCATACCTGGACAGCTAAAAAAGGAGATGAGATACAGATAGGCTGCAGAGTATTCAATGTAAATGTGATAATAAGTCGGCACCCTTTAATTCAAACCGTCCGTCAGCCCCCTTTTACTCAAATCGTTATCAGAGACAAAACGGAATCTAAAATAGCTCAAACCCATTGTGAGTCAGAGGTCTGTTGGTATGCATTTACTGCAACCCAACCGGTGTCCATAGTTTGTTTGGGAGGAACCAGGTCAAGAGATCAAGATATATCTTTCCGATTTCCATTGAATATACAGGAGAAAATTACAACAACCACAACCCACGCTTCCAAAGAGACTACTCGGACTACTCATACTGTTCCAACACAACCAACAGTCGTGCTTAGCCCAAGAATTTTTGAAATTGGACCATATGCAATTAGGAATACAGGTCAACAACAAATGCTGTTTAACCCGGCATGGTCTCTCAAACAAGTTAAATTGCTGATGCAAAATAATGTTTCAAATATTCAGCCAGCCTGTTCACCTTTCCTAAAGACTTCTTACGAAGGATGGACAACCTGGCTGCAAAAACAAATTCCTCGCGCAAAAAGAACGCAGAGAGACTTAACCGGTGCTTTGGGAACAGGATTGGGAGTTTTAAATAGTATTGATTCGGAGGTGATAATGAACAAATTGGCTACCTCAATTAGTGATTTAACTAATATACAAAGGCCTTTGCAATCTTCCTTATTGGCTTTGGGGGCTAACCAGTGGTTGTTGTCAAATGTATTACCAAAAGGGGAAAAGGTAAATATAAAGGATCATGAATTGATTACAGATGCACTCAGTGTGCTCCAAAATAACCTCTCTTTAGCTCTCAGCTGCATCCAGGCTCAAATATGGATGCAGTCGATAGCTGCCTCAATTATAAGAGAAGGTGAAGAAGGTATTCTTCCCACTGAAATTCGGAGAATAATTTGGAACAGTGCTACTAATTTTGAAAAGGAACTCCAATCCTGGTGGAACCTGGTAAACTTTACCTATGATCCCATCACAAACACAGCTACTACCTTTATACTCACTATTTACAATGCCACCATATACCAAATTTATCCTATCATTGCATTAGGGCTGAATCACAACGGGACCATACTCTATCCTTTTGAGCATAGAGCATGGGCCCGAAAGGTAAACGAAAAATGGCAAACTGTCAATCTAGAGTCTTGCCTTGTACGGGAACAACAAGGATTCATTTGTGAAGGCAATGCAATTGAGGCACAAGATATTTGTCTAGATACTGAACAAAATATTTGTCACTTTGAGGTCCATCCCAATGAAAATCCTAAAACAGTACTTATATATATTGGCAAAGGTTGTGTATGTTTGAGGACGGTTTGTGAATTCTTAACCGTAGACAAGATCATAGTAGAAACAAAAAAATTATTCAAATCTCTGTGTTTGCAATTTCACAAAGATAATTGGATGTGACTTTTCCTATTTAGCCCCGGTCACGTCTTACCAACTCCTGCAATCCAATTATACATTAATACATAATTTACAACCTACACCCATTGGAATGAATCTCACTTTGGTTAGGCAGTTACTTCAACATAAAGACTTAATTAGAATTTTAGAGAAAATTAGAGAAAACGGACAGAAAACCTTAATAACTGTTCATCACAATGTGGAAGAAATACACCGAGTCTTGGAAAGAGCAAAAAAGAATGCAGAACATAACTGGTGGGACACCCTTTTTGGATGGTCACCTACTGCTACAGGCATCTTGAACAAGTTGTGTCACCCCATTGTGGTTCTCTTGATATTAATCTTAATCAGTTCGACTTTGTCAATAATATTATATGTCATAACTTGGAGAATGATGCAACGGGTAACATATCTGATATCTGTCACCCGTCCAATACTCATTAAAGCCAAAAACAACCAATTAGATGATGACTTTAGATTGAAAAAACCTCTCCTATTAAGTCAACAAGAATTGCAACGATTTGATGAACAAAATGATAAAAAGAAAAAGGGGGGATTGTGATAGACAGTAAACTGTTTGTTCATCAAATTCCATAGAAGATACTGGGAGCTCGTGACATGTTATTCCATAAACTATGTAGGCCTAAGCTTAATCTTAACTATTACACTGTGTAACGACTAACTGACTGTAAGTGCTTATCTAAGTTGAAATGCTGAAGCAAGGACTCCTACTAGGCAAAAGACTGAAAAGAGGGAGAAAGGGGAGAAGGACAAAGGGGAGAACAAGAAGAAAAAAAAAGAGGGGTAGTGCTTATATTCTGTAAGATATAAACAAAAGCTTTGTGAGCCACTCTCAGGAAAGCAGGAAATACGAGGAGCTGGTGACGTGAGGAAGACCCGGATGGAGCGACCCCCTAGCTGCAAAGTGCGCAGACGCAGGGTACACCTCTCAGAGAGACCCGATAACGGAAGGCGGAGGATATAAAAAAGACGGACCCTCGGGGAGTGATTGCGCGCCGTTGGTGGAGCAGGGACTCCCCGGCCGCCCAGCGCTGTTTTGCTTATTGCCGCTTGCTAAATAAACAATTTAAATTTAATTAGTCCTAACTTGCATCATTTTGGCACGATAGTCTATAACAAATGTGACGTCATGTCACAGTGTGCAGCAGGTCAGTGGTGGCCATGTCACAGTGAGCAACAAGCCACTCGTGGCCATGTCACTGTGGGGGCTATGTCACAGTGGGCAGCAGGTCAGTGGTGGCCATGTCACTGTGGGGGCCATGTCACAGTGGGCAGCGGGTCAGTGGTGGCCATGTCACTGTGAGGTCATTTCACAGTGGGCAGCAGGTCAGTGATGGCCATGTCACAGTGAGCAACAGGCCACTGGTTGCCATGTCACTGTGGGGGCTATGTCACAGTGGGCAGCAGGCCACTTGTGGCCATGTCACTATGGGGGCTATGTCACAGTGGGCAGCAGGTCAGTGGTGCCCATGTCACTATGGGGGCCATGTCAGTGTGGGCAGCAGGTCAGTGGTGGCCATGTCACTATGGGGGCCATGTCACAGTGGGCAACAAGTCAGTGGTTGCCATATCACTGTGGGGGCCATGTCACAGTGGGCAGCAGGTCAGTAGTGATCATGTTACTGTTTGGGACATGTCACAGTGGGGAGCAGGTCACTGGTGGCCATGTCAGTGTGGGTACACATCACATTGGGCAGCGGTTCAGAGGTGGCCATGTCACTGTGAGGTCATGTCACAGTGTGCAGCAGGTCAGTGTTTGCCATTTCACTGTGGGGCCATGTCACAGTGGGCAGCGTGTCAGTGGTGGCCATGTCACTGTGGGGCTATATCACAGTGTGCAGTGCGTCAGTGGTGGCCATGTCACTGTGGGGGCCATGTCACATTGGGCAGCAGGTCAGTGGTGGCCATGTCACTGTGGGGCCATGTCACAGTGGGCAGCAGGTCAGTGTTGGCCACTTCAGTGTGGGGACATGACATAGTGGGCAGCGGGTCAGTGGTGATCATGTTACTGTTTGGGACATGTCACAGTGGGCAGAGTGTCAGTGGTGGCCATGTCACTGTAGGTGCTACATCACAGTGTGCAGCAGGTCATTGGTGGCCATGTCACAGTGAGAAACAGGCCACTGGTGGCCATGTCACTGTGTTGGCCAGTCACAGTGGGCAGCAGGTCAGTGGTGGCCACGTCACTGTGGGGCAATGTCACAGTGGGCAGCATGTTAGTGGTGATCATGTTACTGTATGGGACATGTCACAGTGCGGAGCAGGTCAGTGGTGGCCATGTCACTGTGGTGGCCAGTCACAGTGGGCAGCAGGTCAGTGGTGGCCACGTCACTGTGGGGCAATGTCACAGTGGGCAGCATGTTAGTGGTGATCATGTTACTGTATGGGACATGTCACAGTGCGGAGCAGGTCAGTGGTGGCCATGTCACTGTGAGGTCATGTCACAGTGTGCAGCAGGTCAGTGGTGGCCATGTCATAGTGAGTAACAGGCCACTGGTTGCCATGTCACTGTGGGGGCTATGTCACAGTGGGCAGCAGGTCAGTGGTGGCCATGTCACTGTGGGGCCATGTCACAGTGGGCAGCAGGTCAGTGGAGGCCATGTTACTGTGGGGCCCATATCACAGTGGGCAGCAGGTCAGTGGAGGCCATGTTACTGTGGGGGCCATGTCACAGTGGGCAACGTGTCAGTTGTGGCCATGTCACGGTGGGGGCCATGTCACAGTGGGTAGCAGGTCAGTGGTGGCCATGTCACTATTGGGGCCATGTCACAGTGGGCAGCAGGTCAGTGGTGGCCATGTCACTATGGGGGCCATGTCACAGTGGGCAGCAGGTCAGTGCTGGCCATATCACTGTGGCGGTCATGTCACAGCGGGCAGCGCGTCAATGGTGACCATGTCACTGTGGGTGCTAGGTCACAGTGGGCAGCAGGTGTAGTGGTGGCCATGTCACTGTGGAGGCCATGTCACAGAGGGCATCATGTCAGTGGTGGCCATGTGTAAGAGTCGGTCAGAAGATCAGCATTGTCTCAACATTGTCATCAGGGACATGGACATTGAGGGACCCGACAACGACCTTTTTGGAACACAGTTGTCGATCTCTGGATTGGAATGTGGTGCAAAGTCTCCTGAATGCAGAACTGTGTGGCACAGTCAGTGTTGTGCTGTTCTCCTGAGCACTGACCCGTGTGGTGCAGGCAGTGCCGTGCTGTTCTTTGGTGCCTGAGCCGTGTAATACAAAGAGTGTTGTGCTATTGTTCGGTACCTGGGCCTAGCCGGAGCTGTTAGAGTTAATTGCACAGCCCTTGTCAAAAAAGATGGATCGCGACTGTTGCCATAACATCGATGAAGAAATCATGAACCTTAGACTAACTTTGTTTCATTATAATACCAAAACACAACACCTGGTTGAAGGTTACCCACCTCCAAGACTGACCACGCCTCAGACAGTCCTCCCCGTGCATGCGTGGTAGCCTCACTCGAGAAGGGCGGAGACCCCTGAGGCAGAGGTGGAGCAAGGTGTGTTCCTGAGCATAAAAGATGACTTCTGGACAACGAAAATGAGAAGCTTCCCCACCAAGGACCACGACGATCGACGACGCAGCCTCAGCTGGACCCGGGACCGTTAGGACGTCGTGAGATCAGCGGTGGTAGCTATAACCTCTCTCTCCCCTCTCTCTAACCTTAACTTTACTTTTCTCCTTTCTTTCACCCATCTCAAACTATCACGTGCCGCTTCACAGGCAACACAATAAAGTTTCACTGTTTGATTACTGCTATCCCCTTTGGTGTTGGTCACCTTAATTTTGCACTTTCGAGATCGTAGCAAACGAACCATCACGAGTCCAACGAGTGGACCGTGACAGATGGTGGATGGTGGAGGGTGGATTGTGGAATGGTTGATGGTGAATGTTGGATTGTAGGACCGTGGATGGTGGATGGTTGGAGGGTGGATGGTGGATGGTGGGAAGGTGGATGGGGGATGTGGTGTCATTGGAAGGAGGATGGTGATCTATTGTGAGATGGTGTATGTTCAATGGTGGATGTTGGGAAGTTGGATGGTGGATGCTGGATTTTGAGACGGTGGATGGTGGATGGTGTAAAGGTGGTTGGAGGATGGTGGATGGTTGATTGTGGGAAGGTGGATGGTGGATAGTCTGAAGGTTGTTGGTGGGTGGTGGGTGGTGGATGCTGGATTGTGGTATGCTGGATGGTGGATGTTGGAAGCTGGATGTTCAATTGTGGATTGCGTGATGGCAGATGGTGGATTGTGGGAAGGTGGATGGTAGGAGGTTGGGTGGTGGATGGTGGATTGTGGGATGGTTGAGGTTGGGAAGGTGGATGGTGGATGTTGGACTGTGGTATGGTTGATTGTGGGAAGATGAATGGTGGATGTTGGATCGTAGGATGGTTGATGGTGGATTGTGGATGGTGAATGGTGGAAGGTGGGATGTTGCATGGTAGATTGTGGATTTTGGGATGGTGGATGGTGTGAAAGCTGTTGGTGGATGGTGGATTGTGAGAATGTGGATGGTGGATGGTGGATGTTCGATTCAGGGAAAAAGGATGGTGGATTGTGGATGGTGTATTTTGGGATGGGGAATGGTGGAAGGTGTGAAGGTGGTTGGATGATGGTGGATGGTGAATTGTGGGAAGGTGGATGATAAATTGTGGATTGTGGGATGGTGGATGGTTGGATGGTGGGTGGTGGATGGAAGAAAGTGGGATGGTGGATTGTGAATAATGAGCAGGTTGATGACTGACTGTGGATGGTGGGCAGTGGGATGGTGGATGGTGTGAAGGTGTTTGGAGGATGGGGGGTGGTGGAAGTTGGAAGGAGGATGGTTGATGGTGTATGGTGGGAACGTGGATGGTTGCCGATGCGGAAGTCTCGGACACAACTTAGATGACCAATTTGATCAAGCTGATGTCACTTTATTAAAGGCTACACAGCAATTTATACTCTATCACAAGCTTCACGCGCCGCTATCTTATTGCTAATAGGCTAAAGCTACTTGTTCACGCGCCCTTTTGCCCCCTATGATTGGTCCCGGTGTGGCGTCCACGCACTGCTCTCCCCCCAGGTAGACCCCCTGTTTTCGACATTCCAACATCTTTATCTCTTGGGCAGGAATGTAGTTTCTCAGGCCATCTCGGCCTTGTTTATGTCCTTGAACACAGCTGCAGCTTGCTGTTACAGTGAGGCCCCTTGGTCTGGATCGCTCACAACATGTCCGTTGTTCTCCAGCGATGCCACAAATCCCCCTTTTTGTTTTTGAGCAATCCAGACCCCTCTGTGGTCCTGTGCTAAAAACATTGCACCGACAGTCCTCTGCAAGCCCCTTTGCAGAAGGCCTATAAGGCAAGGCAGCATTAAGAGCACAGTCACTACAATCAAAAGGACTACTCCGACAGTTTTGACTCATGTTATCAATCAACCAGATAATCCCCAACCTTTAAACATCCTTGTCAGCCAGTCCAAGCCATCATCTTCTGTTAAGCGTTTGAGTCCATCCTTCAATTGCTGAATGCTTTTAAAAATAGATTCTGAATGATCAGATAGATTCATACAGCACATTCCTTCAAATTCAGCACAACCACGTCCTTGCACTAGAAGCAAAAGTCAATCGCAGCTCTATTTTATAACGTAGCATGTCTGACACTATCAGCATCAGTTAAAAGACCACTTAAAGCCAAAGAAGTAGCATTAGTTTGTTTGCTAAGCCAAAACTGCAGTGGATTCGGCCATGTATCCACAGGTAATTCTACCAAGCACGTAGAGAACGGATTTTCAGGGCTTCCGGTGGCGTTTGGTTGTGAGACCACCCATCCTTCACCCTGAGACAGGTTCCAACACAGGCCAAACACCGAGCAGGAACCCAGCGAGAGCTGGCATCTGTGAAAACACAAACATAACCCTCGCTCCAAGTTAATATCTCATTCGGTTTCTGTTTCATCTTTCTTAACCCTTTTTCCAGGGTCGCACCCATCGACTCAGAACCCATCTAGTGCCAGTATCGGTAATAACGCAGGCATAGCCTTGACCCGTCATTTTTAGTTCCACAGGTCCTTTCCACTCTCCTATAGTAACATCTTTGTACTGAGCAAAAGCACCATCTCCACACCGGCTTATATCAGATTTCAGATCCATGCTATGTATTACTACTGGTGGTTCCTCCCTATCACCTGTGAGCCGTAAGTACTTTAACACATACACCGCTTTTGCAAATGGTTCTGCAGCAGCCAAGACCTCTCCCCCATTTTGTTTTTGCAAAAGCACTTTTAAAGTTTGATGCGCTCTCTCCACTATGGCTTGCCCCGTGGGGGAATGTGGTATACCTGTGATGTGACGTATACCCCAGAGTTGACAAAAAAGAGCAAATTTTTGAGAGGTATAGGCTGGTCCGTTATCAGTTTCACGGATCAATTGAACTAATTTCCCATATTCTCTGGCGCATTCTGCCCTACCACGATGGTAACTTCTCACAGCTTAGTACTTTTTCACAGTTCAGTGTTGCAGCTGTCCGCTGGTTTTGCCTGCTACCTTGACACATCTCAGCAGTTTCTTATCTATCTTCCAAGGCCTGTTCTTCATCAACCCTAGCTATTGCTTAGAGGCTGTGTAAGGCTGACAGGCCAATGCCTCCCACAACTCCCCTTTCTTTGTTTTGCAGCAGCACCTGCAAGACTTATTTCGAGACTTTATCAATTAAGGGTTAGGCAAACTTCAAAAAAAACCAGCATACTTAAAACAGCTTCACAGAATGCTAGAGACAATACAGCAGTTACAGTTATTAGGTAAAAAAGAGTAGGCTAATTTCAGTACCCATAACTAAGGGATATGACTAAATACTACAAAAATAAACAGTAAGGAAAATACGAAATAACACGCTTGCTTAATGGGGTGCTAACATTCAGATCCGCAATTGCTGGGGAACCCTGGATGCATCGAGAATTTAGAGTGCCCTTCCTCACAAACCAGAAATCCTACGCGATGCGTCCATCTGTAGGTGAGGCATCCAAAGTCGCTGCAAGCAGGTCCAGCCTCATATATCCAAATCAACAGGCCAAAATAACTGGCAATTTTCTTTGAGCGGAAATATCTGATTTCATCCTCCTGTTGGGTTCCACCCAGAGCCTGGCCACCACTCAAGGGGGAAAACCAAGGGAGTTTCTAATAAGGTTAAACACTTAAGTTCCTAATTCTTAATATTGCTAAAGAAAGAAAGTCAAATACACACATTCTTACAGCATTTCATCCTTATTAATAGCTACATTCTGTCTAAGCTACATCTTTCACTAGTGACTAGTAAGCCTATAAATTTCATCAAGGAGTTGCAATTATTGTTAGCATTTTCTCTTAAAAGAGTTGGCAACTGCAGTGTGATTAAGGACAGAGATAGTGTATTTTGTCCTATTGCAGCAGCAAGCATTACCCATACATTCTGCTTAAATGATCAGTTGAAGAGACCACAAACTGTCGACACAGGGGCATCCACAGCACACACAGCTGGCTCCTGAGTGTCCACCAAAAGCTGCCTCTCACGCCTCAGGTGTAGTTGCACACAGCTTGCTGGTAACCACCGGGACTGTAACCTGTGAAAACACAAGCATAACCTCTTCCCCAGGTTATTAAAGGATATGGTCCTTCCCAGTTACACTTTCCAGGACTTGAGCCTTGCCCTGGATTTCTTGTTGATCTGATATCTGTGATGAGAAGTGCTGCAATATTGACGGCACCTATTTTAACGATCCAAATGCAGCAAAGGGAGTGATGTCAGATTGCCATAATTCTGAGGAGTGAGTCCCCGAGGGTTGACACCACTAGCTGTTGAAGAGAAGGAGTCCTTCTGGCATTCAGGGCAAGTCGCAATGATGTCTTCAGCCTGATGCCTTGATAAAGAAAACTGGTTTTGTATTGCCCTGGCATTTTGGTGGAAAAATTGCATGTGAAAGCCGTGCTTACCGTGTTTCTGAGATGGCATTAGCTGCACGGTGGAGATCTTGTTTTTGCTTTCTCTGTAAGTACTCTGGGTGATGTCAGTGAAGGATCTCTTCTCAAAATATAAAACAAGCTATGCACATCATCATTAGTTAGGCCCAACAACAGCTGTATCCAATTTATGGCTCCCAACAGTTTTTGTAAATCATTTAAAGTCTTAACATCAGTTTTAAGTTTAACCTGTTGCGGGACAATGGTCTGTCCACAAATTCTCCACCCCAGGTACTGTCACGGTGATGATATCTGTACCTTTTCAGGCACTATTTGCAACCCCACTTGAGATACTGAGTCTTTGGTTAAAGCAAGAGCCTTTTCCATGATCTCCTGTGTTTCTGCTGCTATAAGGATGTCACCCATATAATGATATATAACAGCCTGGGAGACCTGCATTGTGGCAGTATTCTTTATGCCTTATGGTAAAACAACCCAGTGGTACCGTGTTGCAGGTTCACTAACATTAATACTG
The DNA here is from genome assembly GCF_047716275.1 of Strix uralensis. Taxonomy (NCBI): domain Eukaryota; kingdom Metazoa; phylum Chordata; class Aves; order Strigiformes; family Strigidae; genus Strix; species Strix uralensis. The sequence goes on from NW_027436824.1 coordinate 109,269, forward strand.
GGAACAAAAAAGGGAAATTTAGATGCATCATCCAGATGCAAGGGAATGGAGAAAAAATCAATCTTTCAGATCATTTATTACAAGATGCCAGTTTAGGGGAATCAATGTGTTGGAGATCATGTAAAAGTCACCATTTACCACTTTTCTTTAAAATAACAAACACCAGGGGGTTCCAAGGACTGGTGGTAGGTACGATATGTCCTGCACTTAACTGTTCATGAATTAAATCATTCAGGTGGAACAACTTTTCCATTGGCAAGGGCCACTGACTCACCCACACAGATGATTCTGTTTTCCAGGTTAGTTTCAGGGTGGGTTTAGGGGTGGGTTGTGCTGCAGTGGCCCTTAAGACAAATTTCATCCAATTTGAGTTCCCCATGGAGCCATACAGTCACGACCCCATGATGTAATAGGTGTTTCCAATATAAATGGATGAATATTTGCTACCCAGTTTTCTGGGCCCCTTACATGGATGAGATCTCTGCTTTGAAACGTTACAACATGACCACCAACCCCGAAAAGCACTCGAGTTACCCGAGCTAACGGCCAATCTGCTCGCAGATATTACAGTCACATCCGCACCAGAATATAAAATGCCTGTCAGTGCAACAGATTCTTCTGCTTTAGTGAGGTTACATTTTATCAGAGGTCGACTTTGTCTTCCTGTCTGAGCTGAAAATACTTCGGGAGTACTTGCTGATCCAAATCCTGAGTCACCCCAGCCTCTCGGCATACTATTAGGAGGAGCTGTAGTAAAATAACAAGCTGAGTAATTTTTGACCCTTTTGTTACTGAACATGCGTCTATGACCTCTGGTAAAACGAACAACCCCTGTAAGGTTGTTGATGATTTTTATGACAATACCCTTCTCAGATAGATGGTACAAAGGTGCACTCTCCCCACAGAGTATGCACCTGAATTCAAGACAACAATTAATACAGAATTACTGCCTCCTGCTAGAGGAGTTATTTCAGCTATGACACTTCAAACACTGAGCCCAAACAAACAGGCAGCACCGATGACCCAGCGGGTACTATGGCACTCTGTCAAAGAAGTCTGCAGTCCGCAGCTGCCGCTGGGCTGCATCTCGCACACGCAAAGCAATCACACAAAGAGGCCTCTTACACTTATTACTCACACAACATAAAATGATAAACGCTGCAAACATCAAAACACTGTTAAGAATATATAAAGCCATTGCTTATTGATTATGTGGGGTGCTGCATGCCAGTGTCAGCAGCTTCTGTAAAAACTGCTGCTTTTGGCGGGGCGGGGGGGGCGGGGGCGAGAGCGCAGTGCCGGTCTCGGTCACAGGCGGTTAAGACTGAAGACTCTTTCAGCCCTCCCATCAGCACCATCATAAGTAATGATAGTGATAAAACTAAGAAAGTCCCAAGCCCCCCAAGCATCATCATGTAACTCAGGATTAACATCAATAGCGGCATGTAGTCAGGCAATAAATTTTGGATAGGGCTCCGTGGGCCCCTGTCTTATTCCTGTAAATGCTGGCGCTGCTTTTTCATTGTTTTTAAGGCCAATTCTTCGGTTAACGGTAATGCTTCTGGTTGAAATCCGACTTCCCAGTTGGAGCTAGCAAAAGGGCCTGCACCTGTCAGCGTTTGAGCTTGCACCTCATATAGAGGATCTCCTTGCTGATGGGGTGTGGCTGCGGCAGCGTCACAGGCCACTTGCCAACGTTGGAAAAATTGCAATTGTTGGGAAGCTGTTAGTAAGATTTGTACAATCATGCGCACATCAAACGGAGTTAATAAATGTGCTGTAAAGATATGCGGAATTACTGAATTTGTATATGGTGATTTCAACCCATATTGTGTTACAGCTAATTTTGCCTCCTTAATCACTTTCCAATCTAAGGCTTCCCACTCCTTGCCTTGTGGGGTTACTGTTACTGGGAACGTCATTGGGCCAAGTTCGTTAAACTGCCCCTCTATTATAGAATCCCGAATAACTCCCAGCCATCGGCTTGCTGGATTATCATTACCACTCGCGCGTTCCAGTGCCCCCCCTCCCATTTGAGCCAGTGCCCCCCCTCCCATTTGAGCCAGTGGCCCCCCTCCCATGTGGGCCGACGATGGCAGCGACCCGATAGCCACCATTTCCCTCTGACCATCCCCCCCCCCCACCCGTGTCACGGAGGAAGGGGTTAATAGGAAGAGGGGGAGGTGGCGGTGCTGTAGGGGTGGGCTGAGCCGCTTGCTGCATTCGGATTTCAAATTGCTCTAATTTTCTCGTGAGTTCTTGCAAGTGCTGATCTTGTAAATCATAACGAGATTGTTTCTGCACCGGGGTATCGGGGGCGAGGGCGGGGGCAGGGCTGGGTCAGCGCCGTCCTCTGGCGAGGTGGCGGCGGCGGCGGGGGGGTCGGGCGGGGGACGGCGGGAGAGGGGCGGGGCCGTGCGCTCCGGTGATTGATCTTTTGGGCTTGAGGGGAGGGGGAGTCGATCTGGAGTAAATCTGTTGATTTTTGCTCTTGATTTTCCTGCCGCACGGGTGCTGCGCGTGAAGCGTCCCTGTCCCTCCTTTTAGGAGCCGCCTTGGGGAACAGGGATCCCACAAACGTCCCAGCAGTGACGGAATCCTGAGAGCCAGCGCGTTCTGCCTCTGCTGACCGGGCAGTGAAAGCAGAGGCGGGGGTCTGCAGTTCCGCTTTCAGTTCTTTCAGAGTGTCTAAGACCAATCTCCACACAGTGGAGAGTTTCCTACTGTCTTTAGAGCCTGAGCTAATGTCATCCCACAGCGCCGCAATGATCTTTTTCCAAGTAGCAGGTTCAAAGGCTGCGGTCACTGAGGGGATTAGTCCGCGCTGCCGAGCCCACAACAGCACCCTCCTCAGGTTCCCCTGATAAGATAATCCTCTCTTAGAGAGTATATGTTGGAGGAGCTTAACCACTGCTGCTTCTTCTTTACCCAGCGTGGACCCCATCTCCTCCCCAGCCGCTCACCTGATCAGGGCGAGATTCCCGACGATTGCGCGCGCGTCTTCCCAGGTGCCGGGGCAGCACCTGCTACGGCTGCTTCCGCCCCCTCCGGACCGTCTTCTCTTGCTCGGGCGAGCACCAACGGGAGGATCCCGATTCCCCAGGGCTTGAGTCCCGCGTATCTTCAATGAGGCTCCCTCGGGTCCCTGTTCGGGTGCCAGTTGCTGACGCGGAAGTCTCGGACACAACTTAGATGACCAATTTGATCAAGTTGATGTCACTTTATTAAAGGCTACACAGCAATTTATACTCTATCACAAGCTTCACGCGCCGCTATCTTATTGCTAATAGGCTAAAGCTACTTGTTCACGTGCCTTTCTGCCCTCTATGATTGGTCCCAGTGTGGTGTCCACGCGCTGCTCTCCCCCCAGGTAGACCCTCTGTTTTCCACATTCCAACATCTTTATCTCTTGGGCAGGAATGTAGTTTCTCAGGACATCTCGGCCTTGTTTTTGTCCTTGAACACAGCTGCAGCTTGCTGTTACAGTGAGGCCCCTTGGTCTGGATCACTCACAACATGTCCGTTGTTCTCCAGCGATGCCACAGTCCCCCAGGCTGCTATATATCATTATATGGATGACATCCTTATAGCAGCAGAAACACAGGAGATCATGGAAAAGGCTCTTGCTTTAACCAAAGACTCAGTATCTCAAGTGGGGTTGCAAATAGCGCCTGAAAAGGTACAGATATCATCACTGTGGCTGTACCTGGGGTGGAGAATTTGTGAACAGACCATTGTCCTGCAACAGGTTAAACTTAAAACTGATGTTAAGACTTTAAATGATTTACAAAAACTGTTGGGAGCCATAAATTGGATACAGCTGTTGTTGGGCCTAACTAATGATGATGTGCATAGCTTGTTTTATATTTTGCGAGGAGATCCTTCACTGACATCACTCAGAGTACTTACAGAATCACAGATTCATCTAGGTTGGAAAGGACCTTGAAGATCATCTAGTCCAACCGTTAACCTAGCACTGACAGATCCCAACTACACCATATCCCTAAGTGCTATGTCGACCCGCCTCTTGAACACCTCCAGGGATGGGGACTCCACCACCTCCCTGGGCAGCCCATTCCAACGCCTAACTACCCGTTCTGTAAATACTTCCTAATATCTAGTCTAAACCTTCCCTGGTGCAACTTGAGGCCATTACCTCTTGTCCTATCACTTATTACTTGGTTAAAGAGGCTCATCCCCAGCTCTCTGCACCCTCCTTTCAGGTAGTTGTAGAGGGCGATGAGGTCTCCCCTCAGCCTCCTCTTCTCCAAACTAAACAACCCCAGTTCCCTCAGCCGCTTCTCGTACGACATGTGCTCCAGACCCTTCACCAGCTTCGTTGCCCTTCTCTGGACATACTCGAATAATTCAATGTCCTTTTTGTAGTGAGGGGCCCAAAACTGAACACAGTAATCGAGGTGCGGCCTTACCAGTGCCAAGTACAGGGGCAAGATCACTTCCCTGGCCCTGCTGGCCACGCTATTTCTGATACAAGCCAGGATACCATTGGCCTTCTTGGCCACCTGGGCACACTGCTGGCTCATGTTTATCCGGCTGTCAATCAACACCCCCAGGTCCCTCTCTGACTGGCAGCTCTCCAGCCACTCCTCCCCAAGCCTGTAGCGTTGCTGGGGGTTGTTGTGACCCAAGTGCAGCACCCGGCATTTGGCCTTATTGAAGCTCATACAGTTGGCCTTAGCCCATCGCTCCAGCCTGTCCAGATCTCTCTGCAGAGCCTCCCTACCCTCAAGCAGATCAACACTCCCACCCAACTTGGTGTCATCTGCAGACTTACTGAGGGTGCACTCGATCCCCTCGTCTAGATCATCAATAAAGATCTTAAACAGTAGTGGCCCCAAAACTGAGCCCTGCGGGACACCACTCGTGACCAGCCACCAAGTGGATTTAACTCCATGCACCACAACTCTTTGGGCCTGGCCATCCAGCCAGTTTTTTACCCAGCAAAGCGTGTGCGACCATCCAAGCCTCGAGCAGCCAATTTCGCCAGGAGAATGCTGTGGGAAACGGTGTCAAAGGCCTTACTGAAGTCAGGTAAACTACATCCACAGCCTTTCCCTCATCCAATAAGCAGGTCTCCCTGTCGTAGAAGGAGATCAGGTTTGTCAAGCAGGACCTGCCTTTCATAAACCCATGCTGACTGGGCCTGATCATCTGGTTGTCCCGCACGTGTTGTGTGATGGTACTCTGGATGAGGTGCTCCATCAGCTTCCCGGGCACTGAAGTCAAGCTGACAGGCCTGTAATTTCCCGGATCATCCTTCTAACCCTTCTTATATATGGGTGTCACATGGGAATGGTGTATGGTGGGAAGTTGGATGGTGGATGGTGGGGAGATGGATGGTGGATTGTGTGATGGTGATTGTTGGATGGTGGATGTAAGAATGTGGGATGGTGTGTGGTGGAAGAGTGATGGTTGATGGTGGGATGGTGGATGTTGGGAAGGTGGATGGTGGAAAGTGGGATCGTGGACGGTGTATGGTGGATGTTGTATTGCGGGATGGTGCATGGTGGATGGTGGGTTGTGGGAAGTTCATTGTCGATGGTGGATGGTGTATTGTGGGATGGTGGATGGGGGATTCTGGATGGTGGATGGTGGGAAGGTGGTGGGAGGGTGGATGGTTGGAAAGAAGAATTTGAATGGTGGATGGTGTATTGTGGGATGGTTGACGGTGGGAAAATGGATGGTTGATGCTGGATTGCGGGATGGTTGATGGTGGATTGTGGATAGAGGATGGTTGATGGTGAGATGTTGGATGGTAGATTGTGGGATGGTGGATGATGTATGCTTGATGATTGATGGTAGATGGTGGATGGTGGATGTTGTATGGAGAATTGCGGGATGGTGGATTGTGGATGTTGGTAGGTTGATGATGGATGGTGGACTGGGCGATGGTGTATGGTGGAGGGTGGGAAAAAGATGGTGCATGGCCATGGTTGGATTGTGGTATTGTAGATGGTGGATTGTGGGATGGTGAAAGTTGGATGGTTGGAAGGTGGATGGTGCATTTTGGGATAGTGGATGGTGCACGGTGAACGGTGGGAAGGTGGATGATGGATGGTGGACTGTGGGATGGTGGACGATGTATGGTGCATGGTGTATGTTGTATTGTGTTTTGGGTAGAAGGAGGACGGTGTATGGTGAATTGTGGGATGGTGAATGGTGGAATGTGAATGTTAGACTGTGGAATGGTGGGTGGTGGGTGGGTGACAGTGGATGGTGGGAAGGTGGCTGGTGGATCTTGTATTGTGTGATGGTGGATGGTGTATTGTGGGATATTGGGTCGTGGATGGTCAGAAGGTAAATGGTGGATGGTGGGTTGGTGTAAGATGTATGGTGGAAGCTGTATTGCGTGATGGTGCATGGTGGATGGTGGGTGGTGGGAAGTTGCATTGTAGATGGTGGATGATGTAATGTGGGAAGGTGGATGGTGGGTGGTAGACAGTATTGTGGGATGGTTGATGGTGGGAAGTTGAATGGTGGATGTTGGATTCTAGTATGGTTGTTGGTGGGAAGATGGATGGTGGGTGTTGGATGGTGGGATGGAGGATCGTGCATGGTGTATAGTGGATGGTGTATGGTTTATGGTGCATGGTGGATATTGGATGGTGGGAAGGTGGATGGTGGGTTGTGGATGGTGGGTGGTGCATTGTGGATGGCTGATGGTGTGTCGCTGTTGAGACGGACACGACAAACACCAAATTGTGCAAAATGGCTACTTTATTGTTCTAACAAGCTTTTTTATAACTTTATTAAGAGTATGTATCCATATATGATTGGTTTAATTAGAGACTAACAGTTCATGATTGGATGACCTCTTCTCTGTTGCACCCTCAATAACCTTCCTTTCCTTGCGGTCAGGCAGTTCCGGTCTGGTAGTTCCTTACTCTTGTTTACTCAGCTCTTCTTGGGACTTTCAAGCCTCTTAAGGGTACACGTTTATCTGCTCAAGGTCAATATCAAACTTACATTCTGATCCCTCGGACCAGCCGAGGTCTCCCAAAGGTATTTTTTTTTTAAAAAGTGCTTCTGTGATGTAATAGCATATTATAAAATATTTGGTACAGGTGAAAGCTCTGTTAACGTCTCTTGTTCCAAGTTGTTCACTCTCACCCCTTCTGTGACTTTGCCTCTAATGTTACATGATCAATAACTTGAAGATTCCTTGAATGGAAATATTTGCTCAAGTAATTTGCAGATTGCAGTTAATCGGAGTCAGCTTCAATGGGCTCACCGACCATTTCAAGCTATAGTGTTTCATTTTTGCAATCTGACCCCGAGGCATTCTGCTGTCTACTGGAAGCATTTGCCCAGGTCTCATTAATACTGGAAGGAGATAACGGTTTTTATCTGATTGGATTCCTTTTTTCTAGGTACTTTTGCCTCCCGTGTTAATATTTTTTTGTCCTTTCCAATGCTATCCTAAAACCCAAACCAAAATAAGTAATATGGGATAGAAGTAATGTACACATTTCCCTGTGGAGTAAGACATTGCATGCATCTCCTTAGAGTAAGTCAAATAATACTTTTAAAACTAGTTTCTGCCAAACTTCAAACAATGTTATCTTGTAAATGTTATGTGTGGAACAGGTTAGCAAATTGTAAGAACAATCATTTCAAATGCATCTACTTCTATAACTTCCTTGTTTAGGTACTTGTGTAGTAGCTGTCTTGCCTGGGAGTCACGAATGCTGCGTTCCTCTTGAGATTGGCACTAACCTCCTCATCCAATAAGCAGGTCTCCCTGTCGTAGAAGGAGATCAGGTTTGTCAAGCAGGACCTGCCTTTCATAAACCCATGCTGACTGGGCCTGATCATCTGGTTGTCCCGCACGTGTTGTGTGATGGTACTCTGGATGAGGTGCTCCATCAGCTTCCCGGGCACTGAAGTCAAGCTGACAGGCCTGTAATTTCCCGGATCATCCTTCTAACCCTTCTTATATATGGGTGTCACATGGGAATGGTGTATGGTGGGAAGTTGGATGGTGGATGGTGGGGAGATGGATGGTGGATTGTGTGATGGTGATTGTTGGATGGTGGATGTAAGAATGTGGGATGGTGTGTGGTGGAAGAGTGATGGTTGATGGTGGGATGGTGGATGTTGGGAAGGTGGATGGTGGAAAGTGGGATCGTGGACGGTGTATGGTGGATGTTGTATTGCGGGATGGTGCATGGTGGATGGTGGGTTGTGGGAAGTTCATTGTCGATGGTGGATGGTGTATTGTGGGATGGTGGATGGGGGATTCTGGATGGTGGATGGTGGGAAGGTGGGAAGGAAGCACAAGTTATTTGAAACTATGAAATATTGTATTTGATACGGGGAGCTATCAATCAGTAATTTCAGAGATGTCAAATGGCTGAAGATATTTCTATTACTTCCACACATTTGAATCAATAAAGAAATCCTACACGCAACAATCAAGTAATTCAGCATTCTTCCAATCCTGCGCTTATGTTGCAGATGTTTTTTGGTGAAATAAGAGCTATAAGGCCATTTGATGATTTAATAAGCAACCACGTGCAGATGCATCTGGCTAACACCAAGAAGTTAAACTTCCACAGCTGAAGTTTTTAATAAGGTAATTAAATATAAATACATATTTTATGTGGGTTTTTTCACCAATCATTTTCTCCAGAACACAAACCTGGATATCACAAGTCTACAAGCAAGGAAAAAGCTTATTTGTGCAGCAACAAATACTGTAATTCTGTCTTCTTCAGAAAATATAACCGTTCATTCTATTGCCAGCTGCTTTTAAGGCAATTCACTCCTGTCAAACACTCTCAAGTACTCACTCATGTCAGCTTCCTCCCATACTTCTATCCTTTGAGCAACTGAATCCATAGGAGATTGCATGGGGACATATTGCCAGCCAAGAACCTTTCAGCTGGGCTTGTCTGACTACACCCGAAGTTTGAAAGGTCACTCAGGGGAAGATTAGTCTTTGGGGTTTTGCACAGAGCCTGTGCAATCATTTTTGGTGCTGCTTTGAGGCAATAACACATGTCAGAGCAGAAGTACTATTTAAGGGTTATTGACCACAGATGACAAGAAAAGAACATCTAAATCTACCCTGGTCCGTCATGCACACAGGAGCATAGGTGGATAGCTTTCTCCATATGCAGTCAGAATTATCCACTTGACATGGGGTCTCCAAGACGAAGTATACCTGCTCGTAAGGTATGATACCTTCAGGAGATCTAAAATAGACATGCTGTTTAAGGTACTGAGTTATTTCATCTACACATGCTGCCTCTCCTTTATCCACTTCATTTATTTAGCCAGAACTTTCTATTCTTTCTAATCTGACATGAAACAGCACTGAAGCATCACATTAGCAATTCGTCTATGATTCAAAGGGACTCCTTGTTAAAAGCAAATCACACTTTAAACAGTTGAAAACGAAGTGAAAGAGGTGCAAGCTCATTTTACCCAAATCTAATTATTTAATGAATTGAAAAAGCTGATCTTTCAGTTAAACTCCCAAAAACTGTCTTTGTCCCCAGACAAGAGTTTCAGAACTCATTTTTCAGCAGCAATCTGTGAGCACATGGAGGCTTCAAGTGCCCAGCAGGGAAGGTACAATTTGGCATTACGTTCTGAAATAAGCCAAAGCTTGCTTCTCAGAATAATCCTTATTCTCATAGATAATTCAAAGATAAAACAATGTTATAGCACCTACATGAAATGCACCCCTATAGCAGAATACTGCTTTTGTTTAGTGTCAACATCTCTAGGCAGAAAAAAAAAAAAAGAGTCCAACTTTATCCATCAATACAAAGACCTATAAATATTGAATCCAGGAACTCTGGAAACAAACTCTCCCTTAATGAATCTGATCTCATCCTTTTTCTCAAGCCTAGGAGGACCTCTAGTTCTGCCCAATGAATTTTACAACGGAAGTACCTTTTGTCTTTGTTAAAAGAGAGTATATAAACTCCTGTGAAACGTTCATGTGCAGCAATGGATGAACAGGTTACAGTAGGCATCAGTGTATATAAACCAACACTTCGTCTCAGAATCCTGACCCAAGAAACAAAACCCTGTCCCAGGGCTATATATTCTAATCGCTTGTGTGCACGGGTAGTGTCAAGTGAATTTAGTCCAGCAGGGTCCCGTTCTGCACTTTTTATGCAGCTTGGCTAAACAGGCTGCAAAGTGCGTTAATTTAAAACAAAGCAAAACATTTCCACCCCCCTGCACCTCCCAGATAAAATTCCTGGTGTGGAGACCGGCTATCTCAAGCAGTGCCTCGGCGCCATGTCCTGGGGATTTTGCTGTCGTACGTGAGACATGGTAACCGACTGCAGAGACCCAAGTAAGCATGTTTTACTAAAAATATTTTCTTTTTCCTCTCTCACAGCCCTAATCAAGTTTCATTAACGTTCAAGTACTTACATTATCTATGGAAAGCTATTACTGAAAAATCACCCCAAAAATATTCCGCTCCCTTGTCTCACTCTCAACTCCAGAAACAGTTCCCCTCACTTTATGAGCTGTCTGATCAAATGGTGCCACTGTTCCTCCTTGTTTTCTCAAAGAGAAAAGTTTGACCTATATGAAGTAGTGTCCTCATATTTTCCTTCCAGAAAACTTCATTATGTCTGTAATTGGAGTGCCATGAGCATGGCAAAAGAGAAAGTGTTCACCCCAAACAAGCTGAAGTTGAGTAAGGAATAGTCTTTTCAAAATGAGGCTTAACCACTGGAAAAGTTGGAGCAGCTTGACACTAGTATAGGCTATTTTCTAAGAATTATCCCCAGCGTGATGTGCTCAAAAGGAACTCTTCAAAGACAGCGGTGTTGCTGTACCAGGCACTTTGCAGGATTCAGGTGTTACATACTACAGAAGACTTTCCTTCCTTGTGTGGGAAAACAAAACACCAAAGAAGTGAGGCCAAGTCTTAAGAGACTGTTATTAAAGTTATAAGGTTATAAGCTTATTCTGTTGGGAAACAGAAACTTTAAGTATCAAAAGTTTTCAGTGCATAGAAGAGATTGATACTGAACGAGGTTGTCCTATTGCAGATAGTTTCAGGAACTAGATTTACCCAAATGGGGGTGGGGGGCGGGGAGAGCAAACCAGTGGAAGTCACTGTTGGTACCCCAGGAGACTTTCCTTTGTGGGATTTGAGTTCTCTCAGCACACCAGCAGTGCATGACCAAAATCCATACACAGAAGCTTGTATTCCCCTCGTCAGCCAACGCTGCAGAGATACACGCATCACACAACACTGCTGGAGTACAACCTTCCTGCGGCCAAGGGAGTTCTGAAGAGAACAAGAAAAGTTTCAGTATTACCATGTGAAAACATAGACCAAATTTCCATGAAATGGTGCTTGCCTTTGGTCTTTGCTGTTATAGATTAAAAGTAATTTAGCGGGAAATAACCACTTCTCAATTTTTAATGATCAATAATAAATTTATTAGCAAGCGGCGAGTGAGCAAAACAGCGCTGGGTGTGCCGGGAGTCTCTGCTCTACCAGGACACACACCTGACCCGGCAGAACCGAGTCCCTTTATAGTGTAGGCTTCATCCATATTCATGATGGGCGTACCCTGAGGGGTCTGCAAAGGTGTAAACAAGTTTTCCCGGGCTTTTCTCAGGTTTTCGCGGGCTTTTCTCAGGTTTCGGCGGGCTTGTCTCAGGTTTCCACAGAAGGGGGGGATGACTCAGCACAAGTGTTTTTGTAGTGGCTTGGAGATGGGGGCCATTTTAGCTCCCTTCTAACAACTGATTTTAACAATAGAAACTATATACATATATCTTATTTACATAAGAGAATTACAAAACTGTTCGGCCACAACATCCTGACTACAACTTCTTTTTTCCCCTTGAGATTTGAATAACAAATACCATATATGTTTTATTACATTTGCTAGGTAAAGAATTGAGCTCTCCTCCATTAATAGACTAACACTAATTCTCTGTGCTCTGCAAGCTGATTGATGAATCTTACACTAAGGTAAGACTAAATTAAAGAGTAGGCCTATTCATGCTCAGCTTTTAATCAGTTACAGCACTTATGAGAAAAAGTCAGAAGGCAAAAGGCAAATGATGTCCTAAAACACCTTTTTGCTTCGCTGTCCAGAGGAGCTGAAAGAATGACAATACCCAGCCAGTCTCAGTATTGACCAGGAAAAAAATTATTTCCCATTACTGCCAAAGAACTGAAAGTGACACCTTTATATGTGACAGTACCAAAAAAACCTTTTTGCTTGAATTCCTTTTTTTCCTTCCTATCACACCTGTGCTCTTCCTGCTCAGGAAATAATTGATAATCCTGACATAGACAAAGGTGGTACACAAAGTCTGACCCATTTTCTAGGCTTCCAACACACAGGCTCAAACTCCAAGAGCTGTAGGAAGTACAGAAATCACCATCCCTTGACCAAAGCAAAGGGAGCATGCTTTATTTCTGTATATATTCAAAATCAGTAACCATGGAGTTTGATAACCAAGTCTCCACCTGTGAAGGAAGTTAATTCAGTGCAATTCTTGCAAAGGCTACCTTAGGGACAGAAAAACAGGGTAAGGGAAACAGACAACATTTTTGTACATGTGTATATAGCTACTCTAATGCCCAGATTATATTGAAAACACCCATTCAAATGACTTCCAGAAAAAACAGGTTGTCATACAGCCTCCAGATAGCTCAGCAACACTGATAGAATTTTAGTAAATACAAGAACTTAGAAAAACTGGCAACACAGGTGGAAATACAGGGGCATCCCCGAGTGTCACAGTGGCTTGACTAATTTGAGAGATTCTTCTTCCTAGTTAGTTGCAGATAACTAAACTAAAATTTACCAGAGTCATTGAAATAAACTGTTAAATGTTTTGACACTTGTTATTTACCAACAAAATCAGAAAGAAGCACAAGTTATTTGAAACTATGAAATACTGTATTTGATACGGGGAGCTATCAATCAGTAATTTCAGAGATGTCAAATGGCTGAAGATATTTCTATTACTTCCACACATTTGAATCAATAAAGAAATCCTACACGCAACAATCAAGTAATTCAGCATTCTTCCAATCCTGCGCTTATGTTGCAGATGTTTTTTGGTGAAATAAGAGCTATAAGGCCATTTGATGATTTAATAAGCAATCAAACTGCCATTCAAGACAACACGATGACATATGAATTTCACTGCAGGCAAGTGCCAGGTTATACACAATGGAAGGAACAATCCAGCTAAACAGGCACATGCTGATGGGTTCTAAAATTAACTGAAACTGTTCAGAGAAAGCAACAAGGGTCAAGATGAACAGCTGACTGAGAACGTCTGCTAAAAATGGAGAAAACCAGACAAAATGTTAAGAGAAAGACAAAGAATAACTATTCCAAGTACTGTCCTATTGTTTAAGACTGTTATATGACTTCACCTTGTATATTTACTGTCTCCAGCTACGAGACTTCTGTAAAATGAGCAATTAGCACCTACATGAGGCAAGAATCTTCACTGCTGTGCTCTTCTATAGCCCTGAAAGATCAATCCAGGTATCTGGACACGGATAGCAGAAAATGGAAGATCTCGGGAAGGACAGAGGGGCTCAAAGTATAAAATCCTGCCTGTAAAGAGATACTGCATTTATTTTTATTTAGAATTATCTGATCATCACCTGAATTTTACATCTTTCTTTTACAGAACGAAAAGAGGGAAGAAAGAAGATGTCAAGAGCAAGCTTGACAAGGAAATCTAAGTTCTCATTCACACAGACAGATGAAGACAAAAAGTTGAAGCAATGGAAGAACTGAATGATTGGTGGATCAGGCTCACTTTGTCACTTTCAAGTTAGAAAGAATAAAATATCAATCTTTCTTTGTTGAAGAGTATAGGGGTACAACTCCATTTTACAGCCATGAAACTAGAGAAAAGACAGTATGAGAATCTGATCTTACAAGTCAGGATCTACAGAACTGAACTATGCATTATCCTTATGAAAAGACATTTCATGCTCAGACAATCTACTGGATAACAGCAGAGAAAACCATGTCAGAATTTGTTGCCACTGAACTGACTCACAGCACATTTAAGTTACAGTCACATAAAGAGGAAAGGAAAACTACTTCTACTAAAGAAATACTAATGACCATTTTTACGTTGATTTGCATTTTTAAAGGTATCACATTTGTTAAAACAAAACTGCAACAGGTATTCAAAGTCCCTTTTTTTCCTCTCAAGAAAAACAACTTTAATCTCATGTTCAAGTCAATCTGATTCTTCTTGTCTTCAATCAAACAAAAGACAACAGAGAGCAGCAGTCCAAGAAAACAAACAGAAAACCCCACTTATAACTTAAATCATGGAATCATTTCAAAAGGACAGTAAAGTTGCAGCTGTACTATCAAAAATAAGCAGCACTTATCTGGCTGTATGAGCAAACTATCACTGCCTCTACAGACCAACTGGTTGTTGCTGATGAACCAGTATGGCTTGGAAGGAGGGAACAAAAAAAAAAATAAATCTCAGACTCAATGTTGACAGAGAATTTCTGAAAAATTTTTGTGGTCAAGACAATACCAAACCTCAAAATGCAATCCTGTAGACAAGATATTCTTCCTGTGGTGCTATACACGTGCAAAACAGACTGATAAGGAGTTCTTTAAACAAAGGCATCATAGAATCATATAGATGATGGGTGACAGACCAAAATGCAGTAATAATCAAAATAATCCAATAGTCCACGTAAAAACAGTGTTGTATGGTTGGCATTAATTCAAGAAAATAAAAATAAGAAAGCTGCATGAGCAACAAGTTAGAGTACCTGATCACTTACTGGGATTGTCTTGTTCCATCCATGCCAACAGCAGGTCCTTGTCAATGTAATTTCAGCTCTTTCTGAAAGGTGATCAGGACTGTTCCTCAAACAGTGCAAAATCCTACGAAATACAGTCACTGCCCGTGACTTAGGTAAATGCTACATTGGTGAAACCAAAAGGGTTTTAAATGTTTACTCAGTCACTGATTATAAGCTGAAACCTTACTACATATAGCTGTTCTAGTTGAGCAGAACTGGATGGTTGGAATAAAACGTCAAATGTCTGAGAGTGGGTCACTTTAATAGCAGATTATAATTATCTATGGATATTATAATCCCCAAAGAAATAATATTGTGCTTATAAATTCCTTTAGAAGAGTAAATAAAAGACAGTTAAACCACACCAGTGATAAAAAGCATATTTCTCCACATAGTGCCAATTCCTTTTTTTGTCACTTCACAGAATTTATTGCATACTCATATTTTTTTCATTAAAAGTTATGGTAGGTATATTGGCCAGCTGAAAAAAACAACTTAAACCATTCCACACAGGCATAGTTCTTACTGCACAATGGATAAATTATGAACACTTCCAGAGACACCATTCCTAAAAAAAAAAAATATTCAGACACAAACTTCTTGAACAGTATTTCAACTTTAATGGAATCAGAACAGTAACCCATCAGAACAATTCTATACATCTCTATAAACACTTTGGAGCATGACTAAGTACCTATTACTTCCTATATACAATCACCTGAAACAATACACTGTAAATATGCCTTAACTAAGAAAATACAAACATGCTTTTGCAAGATTATTTAGCTCTTTTTGAGCGTAGCTGTCGCTTGATGATTAGCTGATCGCTTTCCTTCTCTTTTTTTCTATAAAGACCTGAAAAAGATGATATTTCAAGAGTTACTCAGCATTTCTTCAGTGACAAATGACATGCACTTCTAGACCCATGTAACCAACAACATGTTTTTTCCCAGAAGCTGTTTTCAGAATGAATTTTGCCTATTATCTTCTAGTCAGAGGTCTCCAGAACAGAGACACCATTTTAGTGCATCATAATAAGCAAAAAATACTGGGAACATATGAAATCCCTTTTTTTGCTGAAACAAATATCAAAGTCCAAAGAAAACAGTGATCTGAAAGCAGCTCTCACTTCTTATCTCTAATACTCATTTTGTGAAACAAGAAGCGTTCAGAAAACATATTTTTAGCTTAAATTTCTTTAGCTTTCTGACTTTCCCAGGATTCAGTCTTTAACTTTTTCTTCCACTTCCAAGCTCCTTAGCTTCTTTTGCCCTGCCTTCCTGTCATTTCCTTCAGCCTCCTGTGGACAGCATTTTGGTTACTGCTGCATCTATTCATACAGTTTACAGAAAAGTCAACAGAATAACTCAGTATGGGCAAATGCTCACCAGAGCGAATGAAAAAGGACTGAACAGAATGAAGAGATGTACTTCTAACAGCCAGAGCACGCTCAGCACTTTAGTTACTGACAAAACCATAAAGCTGGATTTCAGAAACAGTCCATCAAGCCCTGGCCTATAAGACTCTCTATAGGCTGGTTTAGACAGGGCAACGCAATTTAAGCACACGCAGAAGACTACTGAAACTGTGCTTTGAAAAGCATGGCTGTATCCAAATCCTAAAGTAACCCTAATAGCAGCTGGGCAGAAAAGGAATCGGAAATTACCTCAGATGCTCACTTGCCCTGCAAAGTTAATCGTACATGCAGACCTTTCTCTTCAGTGTTTCAATCATGCTATTCCAAATCTATGGATTCCTTAATGGTCTCTATTTCTGTTATCCCTTCATGCTACTCTTAAATGAACACCAACTACTGGAAAAACAAATTAAGACTCAACTGCTGTACTAGAGGAAAAAGTAACACTCCACATACCACAGCTAAGGTATCTAAGACTCCAAATGTGAAGATATCGCCATGACTGCTATATAGGTGATACAACAAGTCAGCAGTCACACACAGAGAAGATAAGCGAGAAAACAGAGAAAATTAAAGTAACACATCAGGAAGAAAAGACCAAAAGAAATAAGTCAGTACTTTCAAACCTCTTCTGCAACTTGACTCAATCAGGTTTGTTCTGTCCCCCCAATAGTTTATTTTAAGCCCAGATTACAGAAATAGATTACAGCGGACAGAACACTAACCCGTAATCACTTACCGAAGAATCAGGGATATCTAGAGGGCAAGAACTGTCCGTTGAACACAGCTTTCTCTTAGATCGTTTTGGCTTGAGCTCCTTTCCTTTGACATTTTCTGGTTCTGCAGACTTGGGAGAGCTTATTGTTGCCATCAGCTTCTTTGCTACAAGAAAAAATTTATTGTAAATCAATGTCTTATTGGTTTTATGAGCCTCAAAATTAATGAATAAAGGTTTAATGAATAAAGGTTTATTAAAATCAGTTTAAAAATGAAACAGATGTAGTCTGAAATTTAAACATAAAAATTCAGAAGTGGTATGTATTTGACTACCACAGTCTTCTATATCCTGAAACAGTTTTCTATAGCTTCAAATGCAAAAGCTTAAAGGACACATTTAAATAGCACCAAAAAAATCAATTGGGATTCAGATTTCACTGGATGTTAAATACAACAGGAATTGAAAACCAGGCTTAACTTCTTTGTACTGACAGAAGCACAAGGTTGAGTCAATTTTCTCTATGTACTTGTATAGTTTTATCAAACTAGTACCAGCTCTATGAAGAGATGAGTGTGTGCATCTTATGAGCTAGAAGGAAAGAAGAGATCCCAATCAATACTAAGTTACGCAAAGGAGGGAAAAAATACAGGACATGGTAATAAAGGTTACAAATTAGACCTCATTTGCTCAAATAAAGTATTTCCAGGGTGAAATTTTGATTACTCTGAATTTGGCTTCCATTGATAATGACATGTTGTCCTCATGGAACCACTCTGACAAATGTGAAAAATGTTAGAAATCCCACTATCTTAACTGTGCATCGTGAATAATGACTAACCTTGTTTTAACCAGCCAAATAGTAGTGTCTTTTAGAATTTAACACTGGTGATTCTTTGTGCCCTCTGCTAATTTTAATCTTTTTTTTAAAAAAAAACCCAGTAACTCAGAAATCATGTCTTACTGTAGGAAAGAATAAAAATATATTCTTCAATGGAAGGTCCTAGCAGTTAATTTTCCCAAGGCTATACTTAAACTTGAAATCCATTAACTGCTTCAGAGCTAGTTTATTGAACTCTTCCACATATTTTCTGGAGATACTGGCTTTCAGATTCTGTAGAACTAATCTTCCTCTCCTACATACATACTTCAAAAAACATTAATACAATTTCCACAGAAACAAAACAGGAAGAGGGGGGGAGATTGCTTATAGAACAAGGTCAGATCTGGGTTTGAATTCAACTCTTGATTTTTTTAGATCAACAGGTCAAGTTTCTGAAATTGCCTTTAACTGTTTTACTGTAAGCAAGAACAAAGTAACTCAGACATTTTGAGCTTATCATTGCTTTTATGATAAATTTATATGCACATAGTCCACACTGCATCCTTTCGCTCTACCTGGCTTACCTTTCACACTTAACCTAAACTTTAGAACCATGTGGTCCTTGTAATCCAGTCGGCCTCTTCTACTCTGCAAGATTCAGCAGAGCAGGCCCCAGCTCAGACTCCATTGTTTCATAAATGAAAGAACAACTGGATGCAGCAGACGTGGCCTTTAACAGCACATACATTAACAGATTACAGTAGAAAAAAGCTATTCTACAATACCCAGATAACATGGAATAAGCCTTATTTATTCTGTACAAACCTTTAGAGTGAAAAATAACAGGAGAACTTTGGAAAAAATCTCCAATTTTTTGTAGTGTTCCATCTTTCTTTTTAGCTGACTTTTTACGTGAAGTAGATTCTTGCTTTCTTAAGGGGTATTCTTTTCTTTTCTTCTGTGTAGAAGACATCTGTACAGAAATACACAGTCATTGTTTAAGTCAAAAAGTTGACTTATCTTCAAGTTTAATTCCATTTTGTTTGGCTTCAATGTTATTTTCAAGCTGACATTTTGAGCTTTGCTACCGAAACCTCTGCTCATTAATGATACTGCCGCAGCAAGCAATGTAGACAACCTTATTTTATACCCAAAAGAAAAAAAATTGTCAGTTTCACAGAATACATCTAAGGGCATGAGTAATATAGGAAACAAATAGTTTCTTTTAAAAAAGTAGATTCAAAGTTTTAGAGTATTTCATTAGACTAGCTGTTCTAGTTATAAAACAGAAGAAAACTGATGGTGAAAATAAATCTACTGTCCACCCTTTGAGCCTGCCCAGGTTACTACTAAGGCCTAAAATCATATTTTTATAGTTGTCATGCATATAGATGACACAAACCTTAGTTTTACTTCAAAAGGAATTGCCTATAACATGACATATGCTAAGAGTATGCTCAAACTAGTCTTCATAACTACTCAGCATGCAACATCCTTCCCTGGGAATCCCTGTACGCTGCAGCCAGTACACGTTCTGGGCAAATACAGACTGACTCTCCTTGGTTAGCTTAGAAAGTTTAGTAGGAAGACAACGTACGTGTTTAAGAATCCTATTAAAATACATAGATAAGGATTAAGATACTGCTGCATAAGAATGTTTGCTCCTTTCACAAGTCCACCTTTACAGAAAAGGTGGACTTATGAAAGGAGAAACTAACTTCAAAATTGAACAAAACCAAACTATTTTCTTGTTGCTTGTAGAAGGTGAATTAGTCATAGCAGGTTTTGCATTTTCTTGTTCTCACTTTTCACAAAATCCTAAGAAAATAAACATGACAAATTTTAACTAGGATTCTTCCGGAAAGAATAATGATTACCTATATTACAGAAGCAGCCACTATTTAAATGCTATGACTAACAGTAGGGAGGCATTGACTACTGCTGGATAGAGGTAACTATTCAAACGTGAAATAAACACTAAACAAACTTGTGGAAGGGAACTAGAAATGCCTGTAGTCAAACCATTCTGACATTTACTATTTTCTTCTCTCTGTTATTTCCTATACTTTTGACTTTAAGAGATTTGACAAGCCAACACCCAAATTGAAATTAATAAATCTAAGTGTAAATTTGGATTTATGGTGACAAGTATATAAAAAACAGGTTGGTAGCACAGTGCCATTGTTAAGCTGTCTTTTAATGACATCTTCTATCTTGTGAAGTGGTGCTGAGAGATTTCAGATAACCGACAGCCATACCAACTGATAACAGCATCAGAAAATGGAAAGAGGATTTTGTTCTTTAATTAGAAGGGAGCCTCTGAAAAAGATTTGGTTTTGTTTGTTTCTAAAACACCAGGGAGTTTGTTTCATTTTTAAAAAAATTTGACATGAGCAGTATGTGGTTATTTTAGCACTACAGGTTTCCCCTCAGTTTTAGTTTTCACAATGCTTTTCAGTTTTAGGAAATTTAAAAAAACAAACTGTGTCTTCAGTAGACTTGTAACAGTTAAAGTTACTGAATCATTTTATAATCTGTTTGGCATATGTAACATGAAGATAAATATTTAAATATTTAAATATGGGTACAGAAGGCCCCATATGCAGACCGGACCCGCTTCATAGGGAAGTCTGCTGCCTCCCTGGGGGCCGCGTCAATGACCTCAAGGCAAAACTCCCCACTCTAGTGAGACCCAAGGACTACTACCCTCTCCTGGTTTTTCAGGTAGGTAGTGACGACATTACTAGGAGAAGTCCTAAAGCAATGAAGAGAGATTTCAGGTCCTTGGGGAAAGTGATTAAGGGGTCGGGGGCACAAATTGTGTTCTCCTCCATCCCTTCAGTTGGAGGGATGGATGAAGAAGAACACAGGAGAACTCAACAGATGAGCTTGTGGCTCCAAGACTGGTGTTACAGTCAGGGCTTTGGATTTTTCAATCATGGGTTGGTATACAGGGCGCCAGACCTTTTGGCATTAGATGGAATGCACCTGTCCCAGAGGGGGAAGAGGATCATGGGACAGGAGTTAGCTGGGCTCATTGACAGAGCTTTAAACTAGATTTGAAGGGGGGAGGGGGAAAACATCAGCCCATCTGAAGTACATGTATACCAATGCACACAGTATGGGTAACAAACAGGAGGAGCTTGAAGCCATGATGAAACAGGAAAATTATGATGTTGTGGCTATTACAGAAACATGGTGGGATGTCTCCCATGACTGGAGTGCGCCTGTTGATGGCTACAAGCTCTTTAGAAGGGACAGACAAGGAAGGAGAGGTGGTGGGGTGGCGCTGTATGTTAGGGACTGTTATGATTGCCTTGAGCACAAGTGTAGCGAAGACAGGGTAGAGTGGCTTTGCGTTAGAATCAGGGGGAAGGCCAACAGGGCAGATGTTGTAGTAGGAGTCTACTAGAGGCCACCCACCCAGGACAGAGAGGTGGATGAAATATTCTATAAGTATTTAGAAGAAATCTCATGATCGCTTGCCCTTGTTCTTGTGGGAGACTTCAACTTCCCAGACATCTGCTGGAAGTACAGTACAGCAGAGCGAGACCAGTCCCAGAGATTCCTGGAATGTGTGGGAGACAACTTCCTGACGCAACTGGTGAGAGAACCAACCAGAGAAGGTGCCCTGCTGGATCTCCTCTTTGTGAACAGAGAAGGACTGGTGGACAATGTGGCAGCTGGAGGCCGACTAGGGCACAGTGATCATGAAATAATAGAGTTCTCTATTCTTAGAGAGGCCAGGAGAGGGCTAAGCAGAACTGACATCCTGGACTTCAAAAGGGCTGACTTTGTATTGATTAGGCACCTGCTTGAAAGGATCCCTTGGGAGACAATCCTGAACAGTATAGGGGTCCAGGAAGGCTGGGCACTCTTTAAGAAGGAAGTGTTAATGGCTCAGGAACAGGCAGTCCCCAGGTGCTGTAAGAGAAGCCAGCGACAGAGAAGACCAACCTGGCTGAACAGGGAGCTTTGGCTGCAACTCAGGGAGAAAAGGAAAGTTTACAGCCTTTGGATGAAGGGACTAGCCACTCACAGTGATTACAAAGACACAGTGAGGCTATGCAGGGCAGAAATCAGGAGGTCTAAAAGCCCAGCTGGAAATTACCCTGGCTTCAGCAATCAAGGATAACAAGAAATGTTTCTATAAGTATGTCAACAGCAAAAGAAAGACCAGGGAGAGTCTCCATCCCCTGCTGGATGCGGGGGGAAACATGGTAACAAGTGATGAGGAGAAGGCTGAGGTCCTTAATGCCTTCTTTGCCTCAGTCTTTAATAACAAGACTAGTTGGACTGAGGGAATCCAGCCTCCTCAGCCAGAGGACAGAGACTGGGAGAACGACCCCCCTGCAATCCAGGAGACAGTCAGTGACCTACTGCATCACATAGACACACACAAGTCTATGGGACCTGATGGGATACACCCGAGGGTGCTGAAGGAGCTGGCTGGGGTGCTCGCCAAGCCACTTTCCATCATTATCAGCAGTCCTGGCTGACCGGGGAGGTCCCGACAGATTGGAAACTGGCCAATGTGACGCCCATCTATAAGAAGAGTCGGAAGGATGATCCAGGAAATTACAGGCCTGTCAGCTTGACTTCAGTGCCCGGGAAGCTGATGGAGCACCTCATCCAGAGTACCATCACACAACACATGCGGGACAACCAGATGATCAGGCCCAGTCAGCATGGGTTTATGAAAGGCAGGTCCTGCTTGACAAACCTGATCTCCTTCTATGACAGGGTTGACCTGCTTATTGGATGAGGGAAAGGCTGTGGATGTAGTTTACCTCGACTTGAGTAGGGTCTTTGACACCGTTTCCCACAGCATTCTCCTGGCGAAATTGGCTGCTCGAGGCTTGGATGGTCGCACACGCTTTGCTGGGTAAAAAACTGGCTGGATGGCCAGGCCCAAAGAGTTGTGGTGCATGGAGTTAAATCCACTTGGTGGCTGGTCACGAGTGGTGTCCCGCAGGGCTCAGTTTTGGGGCCACTACTGTTTAAGATCTTTATTGATGATCTAGACGAGGGGATCGAGTGCACCCTCAGTAAGTCTGCAGATGACACCAAGTTGGGTGGGAGTGTTGATCTGCTTGAGGGTAGGGAGGCTCTGCAGAGAGATCTGGACAGGCTGGAGCGATGGGCTAAGGCCAACTGTATGAGCTTCAATAAGGCCAAATGCCGGGTGCTGCACTTGGGTCACAACAACCCCCAGCAACGCTACAGGCTTGGGGAGGAGTGGCTGGAGAGCTGCCAGTCAGAGAGGGACCTGGGGGTGTTGATTGACAGCCGGATAAACATGAGCCAGCAGTGTGCCCAGGTGGCCAAGAAGGCCAATGGTATCCTGGCTTGTATCAGAAATAGCGTGGCCAGCAGGGCCAGGGAAGTGATCTTGCCCCTGTACTTGGCACTGGTAAGGCCGCACCTCGATTACTGTGTTCAGTTTTGGGCCCCTCACTACAAAAAGGACATTGAATTATTCGAGTATGTCCAGAGAAGGGCAACGAAGCTGGTGAAGGGTCTGGAGCACATGTCGTACGAGAAGCGGCTGAGGGAACTGGGGTTGTTTAGTTTGGAGAAGAGGAGGCTGAGGGGAGACCTCATCGCCCTCTACAACTACCTGAAAGGAGGGTGCAGAGAGCTGGGGATGAGCCTCTTTAACCAAGTAATAAGTGATAGGACAAGAGGTAATGGCCTCAAGTTGCACCAGGGAAGGTTTAGACTGGATATTAGGAAGTATTTCTTTCCAGAACGGGTTGTTGGGCATTGGAATGGGCTGCCCAGGGAAGTGGTGGAGTCCCCATCCCTGGAGGTGTTTAAGAGTAGGGTCGACATAGCGCTGGGGGATACGGTGTAGTTGGGATCTGTCAGTGCTAGGTTAACGGTTGGACTAGATGATCTTCAAGGTCCTTTCCAACCTAGATGATTCTGTGATTTAAGAGTAACATTCAGGTGAATAAAACAGCAATAAGATACTTCTAAAATTAGTTCCATGTTATTGAAAAATTACTTAGCTAAATGTTATCCCATCAGGATATGAACATCTACGCTATGAAAGGATTTATAAATGGATTGGTAAAACAGTCTTCTCAAAACATGGATAACTATGTTAGATGAAATATATTCATCTGTAGATAAGGTTCAGTACTTTTCCAGTGCCTTCAGAAGGATGGTTATTTTTACACTTACTTTTCCAGCAGCCTAAGAGAATACTCCTCTCAAAGAAAATTGGTTCAAGACATAGGAAGTTTAAATCAAATCTGGACATTATTCCAGAATGAAGCGTTCAATTCCAGATGAATTAACTTACACAACTTTTAACAGTTACTTTTGTAATCCAAGTTTAACAAAATGAGTTTATTGAAGTACTGTTGAACACTAATCACTGAAGTGACCGTTTCTCTTAACTATTTTACTAAGAGATTAAAAAAACATCACTTGAGAACACTTGAATGCGAATGCTAGAAAACCATCAGACACTTCACTCTCCAGCTGAGACAAACTCAGAGTGATCACTTGCCACTTATGCAAATGACCCACAGGTCATCTCCCTATACTCACCTGTCAGCTTCAGAAGTCCTTAGAAGTACAGAGATTCATAAGCCCCACAAGTAGGATTACAAGTAAGTACCACCACAATGAGGTATTAGGGCTTCATAGTCTTTGTGTCTTAGAAATAGCTCTGTTCATGCTAATGTTGATAAAAGTCAGAGGAAAGAAATGTGCGGTTCAAGTAGGAGCAGTGAAGATTTTTACCACCCTGAACTGCTGTGAAGCCTTAGTCTCGCACATAAACACCACAGCACACTAAGAACGCTGGCACATATAACCTAGCACAACTGAAGGAATTAAAGAGGAATTAAGTTCTACAGAAAACAGGGAGGTTCAGGTGCTCGTGCAATTAGTTCTGTATATTCCCTTTAAATACAAAAAGATCAAAGAAAACACAGACTGGACAAAAAGTCAAAGGAAGTGGTCTTGAAACTCTGAAATGCAATGATTAAGCCCAGAGGCTTAACTTTTAATTGCCTATTAGAAGAGGTTATAGTTGATACCAATGATTGCTTAAACCAAAAGAAGCAGTTCTATTGAACTGGTCTCTAATCCTGCAGATCACAGCTACAGACAGAAGCAAATAGTAAGAGCAAGGAGAGAGAAATGTAAAAGGTGAAGAGGAAGTACATATCAGGGACAAGCGTCCAGAGTCTGGATAAATTGAAATCTATGACTTTATTCAACATAGGCCAGAGATCCACACCTTGGCAGGAGGTGGGGGGTGGGGGGGAAAGAGGTTTAAATATTCTCTGTATATATCCTTAGGATCTCAGTGAGAATCAAAAGGATAGGATTTTAACAAATGATCAGAGTAATAAATTGAAAGACTACACAACACATTTTGTCAGTTGGTCTAGGTCATACCTCATCCCTCTCTTCACTTGTCCTTTTCTTTCTTGGCTTGAGCACTTTAACTGTAGCTGGTAAGGTGCTGCCCTGGTGTTTCACCTCCATCTTATCGGGTTCCAGAGGTGTGAACTGAATTTCCATCTCTGGTTTTGGGAACCGACTAGTATTTCCACTTTCTGTGGACACTTCTGAAGAGTCAAGGACAATTTCTGAATGCTCCTGCAAATACATGGAAATTTTAAGAACACAAGTTTTAAAATAACTGAGTTAAAAAACCCATAATACACATCTTTCCCCAACGGATTGCAAAGTAAGCATTCCATTTCCCAGCTTTCACTTTCAGAACACTTCTAATTGAAGGAATCTACTTCAACCATAGCAGAGTTTAACCCTTACTTTCTAAAACTTTTTTGTTACATTTTAAAAAGTTAACGTTTCTATCTACAGTGACAGAACTTGAACTCAGCCTGATACTTTGTTTCCAAGTCATTTTGCTCAAGGGCAGAGACAGTCACAGTTTTCACAAGTAGCAGTAGTAGAATGGACATGACTTTCATCTTAACTCTGCTGCTCCTTAGGAGCTAGGCAGTGATAGCAGCTTTTGAGAGAAAAGTATAACCTTTCTCTAGCCTAGCTTTAAGGAATTTTCCCTTCCCCTTCTACACCAGAGAAGTTGTGTAAGTAACAAGGTCCAACTAGCAAGCTACAAGCCAAATTCAACCTGTGAGAGGCTTCTACATCACTACCTGTTCTCTGGAGGAAGAGCAGGCATTAAGGCAGCCCGCAGCCCACAAGCTGAAAACCTTGTCTTGTACCTGCTCACAGCCAAACTGCAAGAACTGCACAGTGAGGGTGGGATGGAAAAATCAGTTTGACAATTCTTCTTCCTCAGCAGCACTTACCTTCCACCATCCACCCAACCTGTTTTTCTTAGCAAAACCAGCAAGTGAGAGCTGTGGTCCTCCCAGCTCCTGCATCTCTGTGGCAGCAGTTCAGCTGTTGGCTAGCATACAGGAATGGATTCAGCAGCTGTTTGAATGAAACCTGAAAGACAGGCTGCTGGGGTGGTTGGTGCTTAGAAACTGCAGGTGGCTGCTACTACTGCTGCTGGTGGGGTCCCAAACAGAGCAGCTGCTGTGGCTTCTCGAAGGGCACTCTCCTCCTCTCAAAAAGGAAAGTGATCAAAGCTCATGGAAAGCCCAGAGATAGTCACATTCTGCAACAGGCTCTGCTGGGATTCTGAGTAAGAATACAAGCACCACTGCATTCCCAAGAATGGAGTTGGCTAATATAAACATTTTTCTTTATAACTGCTACTTCATGAGAGTTAGCCATCAAAAAGTTACACAGGAATGGCTAGTGTCATTAGCTAACACAGCTACACACAAGAATCCTGTAGTGGAAGAAAGCAAATCCAATTTGCCCTGCTACTGCTCATCCATTTAAAAGGGTTTATATATTTGTTTCAAGTGACTTATCTAATAATCAGCCACTTCATAAGCATTGGTGAGAGGTAGGATTTCAAGAGCATGCAGCTGAAGTCAGATATAGCTATTCACATGATTATGTTATACATCTTTTATTTCTACCAAAAGCCACTAAAATGAGGTGATCTGATCACCAAGAAAGGTATTTGCAGAATAAAACTTTAGAATTATTCAGACAACAGGATACATTTTCTTCCCTATTCTGCATTTAGCAAAACCCATACAACTGCATAAAATTTTTAAATTTCAGTTTTGTACCAACCTCACTTAATGAAGAGGCACTGCTAGGACATTGAGATAATGAATAATTCCCTTTAACTGCGTCATATCTAACTGAAATACTTGACAAAGTATAGGATTAGTCCTGCTTTGTTTTTCTATAAACTGTAAATATTTAGAACGAGAAGAGATTATGCTAAACTGTAAACCTCAAAATATTTTGATTTTTCTAAAGCTACAATATAAAAGCTCAAGTGCAGACAGCTAATGAACACCTGGGCTGAGAGACAACACAAGTTTAAGGCAGTAACCTCTACTCACGATGCCATCATGAGATGTGCCCTGCTGGGTCTCACCAACAGTCCGTCTAGTTCAATATTCTGCCCCAAGAGTGGCAAAGGGAGATGCTATTTAAGGATAACATGGTGATCCTGGTCACCTTGTCATCTGTCCTCTCCATACTCTCCCAGCATTCTTAGCTGTGCATTACAATTGTCAGAGTCTACACCACTGTCTAACCCTCAGAGTATCCATTTAAAAATATATTGATGGATTTCTACTACAAAATTTTTCTAATCCCTGCTGACAGTAACTGTTTCCACCACCTCCAGAAAATTACTAGCTGCTTCATATAGGAATATGTTATTTTAGCTGTCTTAAAATTATTTCCTATTAGTTTCACGAAGTGCTGCCCAGTTCTTGCAGGATTTTAACAAGGACAGTTCTGCCTTCTGTTTACCCACCGCAACCATGATTTTGTAAACCTCAGCCCCACAACCCTCTGGTGGCCTTAACCTCTCCTAATCACAGTGCCAGCTTCTTAGCCTCTCCTCACAAGGCAGGAGACACACATCGTCTTGATCACCTTAGATTTTCTTCTTTATCTCCACTGTATCTTTCCTGAGAATTATTTGACTTCCCCCCAAAACTCTACCCCATTCACTTCACACCATAACAGTTTATCACATGATAATCCTGGTAGTAGCCTCTCCTTATTCATAACATCAAGTACTGTGGCTACTGGCTTGAGGTAAATACTTCAGCACCAACTGTTCACAACAATTCTTCTCTGTAACTAATTTTATAGCAAAAATAACTAACTTTATGGTGTTCTCTTAGCTGCCATTACAAAGCTGTATAAAGCAATAACCATTCTGAGAGCTCCTCTCTACTCCCTCATACATCACAAGCTTTATCTATACGGCACCAGCTGAATTGATGAAGTAGCAAGAAACTGGCCAGTCTTATTTGGCAGTAGACAGGAGAGAGATGAAGAGATGCATTTCATCATTCAGTCCAGTTCTGCCACAAGAGGAGAATCGCATCTTCTAGCAGCCAGGGGAGGGTCTGCTAGGAAATCCATGTTCAGCTCTCTTCATTACTAGTTAGCAATGGAGTCACGGAGCATTAATTCAGTTTGGGAGGAAAACTACCTCACTGAATACTGCTCACGTAGCACACAGGGATTTGGTCAGAATCAGAAGGCTCAGTACAGGTGCAAGCCTTTCAATTTTTGTTCAGGAAATATGCAAAGTCGATCTTTTCTTTGTGTAAACTTCAAATATTGTTTTGTTTTTAAGTAAGATGCAAGATACCGTTCTGTTCTTGTGAACCCCATACGGGCTGGCAGCTCTAATTACAGAACCATCTCTACTACCACACTATAGGTGGTATCAGGAAAGTTGTCTGAGCTGAAATCCCCTTAGCACTGACATAACCAAACAGAGGTGACATCACAAATATTATGTCTTCAAATCTCTAGAATCTGGATTAGTTAACTAGTTTTTCCCTCAGGTACAGAAGTTTTATAGTGTATAGAGAGGTGGTATTCTCTTAACTAAAGTACTTCTTTTTCTGAGAGGGAACTTGAAAGAGGGAGAGAGAAGAATAAACAAGAACTCAGAATTAATGATATAGTTAAAGTACGAAGAACTACAGAAAGTAACTTTTGGGAGATTCCCCACATTGCTGAAATATATACTGAGAAAACAACAAAACAAAGATGTTACTAACAACATATCATTAGTACATACTTTCTATAAATATAACAAACATACCTCTTTGTTTACAGACTGATCTATTTTATCTTGTCCTTCAGGTAAAGGTACTTCTGCCAAAGACTGAAGACTTTTATGGGTAACGCCTTGTTTCAATTCCTTTATAAAGTCATCTTTCTCAGCCAGCTGTTTTCTTAGTTCTTCTGTATCAGTTCCCTCATCCTAATAAACATAGCAAAAATTGCCACAAATTGCAGGATTGGCAAAAGAAATTAACATGTGCATGAGCATCATTACAATTACTCAGTAGCACCAGTTTTAGAATTGCAGGCTCAAACAGCCAGCTGTCCAACAAAAAGCCAACAACTTCATGTATGAGTGGCCTCTACTTAAAGCCAAGAAAGGTCATACAACAGCCTGGGAAGATGCAATGCAAAATTTTTATTTTAATCTAGTTATGTAGGGTTATAAATTTCACCTCCCATTGTTTGTGAAGTTCTTGGTTCTGTGCAAAAGGCAGCTGATGTGATAGTTGTTTCAGATTTCCAGTCTAATCAAATTGCAATCAAATGATCAAATAGACTTGAGTGTTTATTTGAACTACTAAGTTTTTTGAAACTTCAGTTACTGTTACAAATTCAGTTTCAGAAAAGCATAAAGCTTTTTTTTTTTTGTATTAGCTGCAAACAATTTCAATATATTTGGAATAGAGCCAAAACATAGTGTTTTGCAGAGTTAGTGAATAACAAAAGAAAAATCACAAAAACAACTAAAAAAAAAATCCCACAGAAACGACAGAAAGAATGAGAGAGGACCTTTCCTGAATCATTTACTGCAGCTTGTTTCAGTTCTGCTATTTCTTTATCTTTTTGTATGGTGATAGAAGCCAAAGTCTTGAGCTGTACTTCCAAAGCTTCTATTAATTTATTTCTTTCTTCACGCCACTTTTGAAGATTGTTGTCCTTTTCTACCAGCTGTGCAGCAAGTCTTTCCTGAATGGGGGAAAAAATAGGTTAGAATTGAACACCACTTCTACAAACCATCTGAACTGTTCTGACAGCTTAGTTTGGCATAGTCAGTACTATTTTATGGCCTCAGTAGACTTGAGAGCCTATGTAGATCTTAAAAAGCTCACACAGAACTAGTTTCACTACAAATATACAAAAGCAAACCATGCTTCAAATGAGAAAAAACTGTATCTATATTTATACTGTTTGTGAAGAGAATTTTTGTCAAGAACCACCACTCCTGCTTGCCCACTTACTGATTTTATTACTGGAAAGTCTCAGGCAAGCAAAGTCACAGACAAAGTGAAAGTAGTCCCAAGCTCCTAACATCCCCCTGTACTGATTGCAGGTCCAGAAGGTCATTGCTAACTACTTCTAGATGCAAGTACAGTTTTAGATTGCACAGATTCATACAATAATTTCATATGCTTAAGAAATTACAACCTTGATACAGCCCAGTGACCAGGCAGGGTATCCACCTTGTTATTAACTATCAGTCACTCTACTTTGAAAGTGGTATGGGAGCAAAACCACTAGCATTTTGACCAAGTATTTTTACTGGAAAGATCTGGAAAGAGGCTTTTTTTGTCAACTACTGCTTGCTTCTTCTCTTCCTTCTAAAGCCTCATAGGCTTCTCCCCCCCCCCCTTTTTTTTTTTTTCAGAAAAGCCAAGCAACAAATCTTGTTTTTCAAAGTATGTTTTCTTAGCTTCATTAAGTAGCAATTCATTTAAGCATAGGTTACTTATTGGTGTTTTACACACAAGATGAAGTTTGAAGAAGGTGGTGGTGGTGATAGGATAGAAAGGAACAGGCACACTAACTTCCATTACGTATCACGCTTTTTCATTTTGTGACACTCCTATTCTTCCCTTTCACATTGAGATGATCTCATGTAGGCTTTGTCATGTGATAAATGAGGGGACTTTGACAAAGGCCAGCTCCCCTCAAGCACCCACACTGTTAACACTTGACACGAGATCTGCTCTGTACTAACGACTTACGCTAGAGGACTCTGACGAGACCTCCAGTCACTTACAATTTCTGCTTGCTGCTCTACATAACGTTCTCTGTCATCCGCAAATTTTCTCATTTCTCTGTTGTGATGGCTCTCAGCTTCTTTCACTTCACTCATGAGTCTCATTTTTTCCTCCAGCCAATTCTTTTTATCAGTTTGATACTTTGTCTCACTTTCCTATTTTAGTGGAACCAGAAATAAAGCCATAGGCAGAGATTAAGCAACAAAAAAAAGAAGTCTTAAAATCCAGATTACCATTAAACTCATTAATTTCAAAAAGATAACAGAAATACTAGCACAGTTTTACTCCAGCATATTCCCAAGTGCAAGTATTATATTCTCATTTGTTCCTTTCCAGTTAAAAAAATTGTTCAGCAGTTCTCAGAACTTATTATTCGGACTGGCACATCTTCAGGGAACAGACTTTTTTCCCTCTAAAAAATGCTCTGGGTAGGTCACAAACACTATTAAAGTTACACCAAAGGTAATGGCAAAAAGACCCTTTTTACTTACAAATTCCCAATCTTTTATACTTGCAGAACATGTTAAAAAACCTACTTCAAGACTGAAAGGCAAAAAAATGCAGCAAAATTTGAATGGTAAACAGAGAGAGTGTGTAACTAAGAATGTCGCTTCAATCACAGCAACTTTGCCTCCTTCTCTGCCACAATCAAACCTCTTGTCAGACATTCTCCCACATAGGACCTGAAAAGCTGCTTGAGAAAAAAGTCTACTTTCTAATCCAAGGAGAATTAAGAGGTAAATCCTTAGTCTAACAGGAAGGACTTACAGGTCACACAGCAAGCACAAGATCTTTAAACAGTCTGATTTATTTGCCCAAGCAACTGACGGGAAAAAGGCTTGAAACAATCCAACTCTTGACATCTGTTCAAGACAATTTTAAGAGGAGCCCAGCTAGAGAAGCACCGTCCATGGTAGCATAACATAGTGAAGGGTGCACTCCATTATGGAGCATCAGTGATGCTGTATATTACAAAGACACCACATCCAGACTTTGCTGCACTGATGCACGGCAGTTTTTAGAGGAGGTTTCCTTTACCAGAACTTGCCACATTGTGCCCTAGTTCTTGAAGATAGCAACACAAAAAAAATGTAGACTCCTAAATGAAAGTTATGGCTTTAAACCTAAGTATGAATTACATCACCATGTTTTACCTTCAGTTCTTTTCGCAGCTTTATTAATTCCTCATTTTCATCTATGTTTTTTTCTGTGGTTTTGCTCATCTTTTGCTGCCAGTCACTATTGCTCTGGTTATCCAGCTCTCTATATCTCTGCTTCCATGCTTCCAGTTCTAGTCAGCACACAAAATGAGGTTATATAACATAGTCTTAAATGCATATTTGACCACATTCACATCCTTCTACTAAAGTTACTTGGATTTATCAGCCATGACCACAGAGGGACAACAGAAGCCTTTAACTGTTAGAAGTTTGTTATGTACTATATAAAATTAATGCCTAAATAACACTCAGCAAATCAAAACAGAGATTTAAAGCAGCTATCACAATACATCCAAAACAATTTTGTCTCCTTGCTCCCTTTCCATGGAGAGATTACCCCAAACTAATCTGTTGGTCTCTTCTAATTTGGTTTCAATCACTTGATCTTGTTTAATATGAGTCTGTTCTTGTTCTTCTAATGTCATCCGCATATCTTCAATTATTTTTTCCTTTGCACACAGATCTGAAAATATATTTACAGATGAGCCCCCATCCTAGTTCCCACCATTCTCTCCCAAAGTGCCTTCATCACAAGTAATTTCCCCCATTTCCTGAGATCTAAAGCTCTATTAGAAAGAAATAGAGTATCTCTACTAAACTTTCCAAATCCAAAATTCTGAAGTGATTCTCATCAACTTGATTTAGGTGAGCATTTCATTGTTAATGTCAGACTAAGGCTTGTATTATACGAAAACCTAACTATTGTTCCACTGCTAAATGTTTATCAAACCTGCAAAAACTGTTATTGTGCTAGTTCATGTTTCAGGGTTTGACTTTTTCCACAATAGGCTTACTTTCAGAGCAACGTTTTCTTCCCACTTTCAATAGAGTCTCCTCACAATCCTTGAATTGGCTGTTTTCAATCAGTTCATTAGAGTTCTTTTCTGCCAATTTTCTTTTAATGGTAGTTACAGTGTTGTCCTGTGTTAAAATAAGATAAATTACTTTGAAGTTTTACAAAGTGAGCACTTAATAGGCTTAGTAATCTTTTAGATGCAAATATTTTTACAAATCTATCTGCGTAACCTGTATATGGGTTGTCAGAAGAACAAGTCAGTTACAGATCAGTTGCTTAAACAAAAAGCAGGTACACCTTCAGACAGTAATAAGCACAATGCTTTGCACTGTACAGAAAGTAGAGCAAGAGACTAGGAAACTACGAAATGCAAAAGGAGTTTACCACCTGAAGTATCCAGTGTCAAAAGAGTTGAGGAAATCCATGATTTGCTCAAAGGGCCAATGGTCAGCTCTACAAGTTCATCACTTTCTTGTCATAGTTGGTAGAGCTGGGAGTCTTAACCACCTTCAGCAAAGCCACAGATCATTTTTATCATGAAAGATCTGATGCAATTTGAAAGCCTAGTCAGTTCTGTCATACATACTTTAGACTATGTATTTGACCAAGAATAAAGTTTCTTTACTCACAAGATGACACAAGTGGCAAGCCATGCTGGTTGCCAAGGACCAATCACTCATCTAAGTAATTCATTAAAAAAAATAACGATCTATAGAACAGACTTGAGGTTTGTTGTCACATTTTAAGTTTCATCCCACACAGTCTCATAGAAACACTGGACAGAGCTAGAGCCTGTCTCTTGGAA
Source organism: Strix uralensis (assembly GCF_047716275.1). Lineage (NCBI taxonomy): Eukaryota > Metazoa > Chordata > Aves > Strigiformes > Strigidae > Strix > Strix uralensis. The sequence continues at coordinate 143,023 of NW_027436824.1, forward strand.
GGAGCAGTGATAGGAAGAAGTCATCACAACTGTTACCACTCTGAGCATTAATACTATTGAAAAGCTAAGTCGCTCAGAGGCAGAGAGGGAATAGAAGATTAAGTATGGTCAAAGCTTTAAGTTCACAGTGGAAGAGAAAAATGGATCAGAGCGCTGCCTAAGTTTAACTTAAAATGTTCTCAGAACTACATTTCAGGTTACAGGGCATCAGGCTCAAAAAAACACCTAACCGCATGTTTTGATTTTTTTTTTTTTTAACCTGTGTACATGTAGCCAAGCCAGCCTTTTGGCATTCAGCAGCCAGCAGCAGACTAGCCAGCTGCAAATTTTATTGATCGCATCAAAAGCAGAGATACCCTGGCCATCCACTCTTAGATCAAACTCTGCTCAATACATTCATATCATTGCTCTGCCTTAGAAAGTTTGTGTGCATCATGGTAGTAGGTGGGACACACTGATTTTTGTTGCCAATTTACACAACCACTGTCCTTCTCACACTAACTTCTAACTTCAATTAAATTTGAGCTTTTGCTGCAGCAAAACCTCCTTTCCTTCCTCTTCCATTCAGGCAAAAATAAAAAAGACAGTGACATAATCCCTCTCTTCCCACAGCTGGAGTCCTCCCAGTTTGAGTGTTGTTTTTTTCTTTAGAGTGGCTCTTCATAGTCTCATCGACAGTCCTCCAATAGTAACTCCAGATCACTGCTTCCAGAAATCCTATTTTCCACACACACCTCTGCACACATTTTGCCGTAACTTCAGTTGTAATGCCAACTTCGCCTGCTACCATTTCAAGAAAGTAGCAATTACTTACAGAAAATTTCAATTTTCCAAAATAGTCAAGTCCGTTATAAGCACAGATTTAATTTTTTTGTAAACAGAAAATTGAGATGTCTAAGACTTACATAGTCTTTTATGGTTTCTTCTAAACAGGATATCAAATCTTGCAGTCTCGTGATAGCATCATCTTTTTGCTCTGCGATGTCCATTAGTTCTTGAATCCTTTTATTCTGCGTATTCATTTTCTTAGAAAAGAAAGTAGTTCAGTCAATGCTAAATTCTTGAACTATACAATGCATTTAGAAGCAAGATCAGTTAAGCTAAGCTTGATATAAAAAAAGCTAGAAACATACTACAATAGCATTTTAAGCTACTGAAATTTTGTACTAAAGCAAGTAATTTTGCACAAGTTTTTTTTGAGAAAGTTACCTCAGTTGCTTCTTTAAGCTGCTCAGCAGCCTCATCCGATTTAATCATCTGCATTTCAAAGTCTGTAACAGGAAGAGAAGCCTGCATCAAATAAGTGGCTATTACATAGTTTACTCAGTAATCCATTTTTCCAGATCTTCTGGTACTTTAGTAGCTTTTGAATAGACTCATTTATTTTTGTGTTGGCTTCTACTTACAGGACACATTTCAAAAGTTCAGGTTTTTTTGAACAGAATTGGGCCCTGTAACCCGTATAAAATATAGATCATGTCAAGAGACTTCTGCTGAAATCATATTATGAGGTATTGATACTTTTATCTATGAATGTTCCACAGAATACCTGAAAACACTGCATCAGCAAAATGTGAAGTGCTGGGATCACAATATAACCATGAAATCAAGAATAAATAATGTTGACATGTTACCCCCACAATTCAGAAGTCTTCAACTGACAGTTTTAAGTTTTGTCTTAAAAATGAAATAATCAAGGCCTGTGGAATTGTTCAACCCAAACATACACAAAACAATTGATTACCACCTATAGAGGTAACATACGATTTGGTTCCAAAATCCTGCTCAACTGGATTATTTCTATTTTACAGTGTCATTTCTTTTTTCTTTCACATCACACACACACCCAGCTCACCTTTGGTTTTCTGTGTCAGCTGTTCTTCAATTTTGATTAGTTCATTTGTTTTCTCTGTCAGCTTTTCTTTGGTCTGAGTTAGTTCAGTGCTAGTTTTTCCCAGTCGCTTTTCAAGCCAACCTATAGCTTCCTGTGGGTCCTCCAGAGACACAATGTATCTGTATGTTTCTTCCGCCTGCTTTTTGGTATCAACGACATCATTCTGCAGAGAATCAGTAACATCCTCAAGATCAATGTAGGTGCCTGGCCCTATGCCATGTTCTCCATCCTGAAAGATAATTTATATCCATTTAGAAGTAGCAAATAGTTACACAATATCCATTATTTCTACTGAAAATTTCAAAGAACGTTATGTACTCAAACATCTAAGTACAGTTAATTCTGACTTCAAAGCCATCTTGTAGGTTCACAGGCAATTTGATTGCCAGTTTCTCTCTACCTTCACACAGAATTCTCCAGCATCAAGTAACAGCTACCTTATTTTTAAAGCATTTAATGGCCCACCATCACATTCCCTTTTATACCACCACAAAAGCATCCCCTCCAAATTTAATATAAAAGCTAGCATTTTTACCCGATGAGAACACTGAATGAACACAGCAAGCAAACAGTTTTAGAAGGAATACATCTGAAATTTTCAAATATCAGTAAAAGTTTGTGAGGTCAAATAAGTTTGTGGTAACTTATCAAATTAAGCTGTACTTAAAACACTGACTTTCTTTCCTCCTTGTTTTTTTAAAAACAAAGGGTTCGAAACTCACAAGAACCAGCCTCAACTTCAGAGTTTAGTTATGCTTAAGTGTATATACAATTATCATTGCTTCAGTTGTAGCCACAATAGCCTTAAGAGGAAAGAAGTCTCTGGGACCACTCCAGTACCATCCATATATGGGGTCTTAGAAGTCAGCTTCAAATACCTTAAACAGGCACTCAATGCAACAGTTTATAGCATAATTGCAGCTTTTCCCCCAGTTTCTTTGTACACAGTAATTCTCACTTTGTGTTGCAGAAATGCAGAAAACCCCAGATTCCTAAATGCATATCCGAGGCACAGCAACTACTCCTATTGAACATGATAAATATATCTTGCTGAGGATACAGTTAGGCAGCATGCAATTCCTTGAAACCATTCTTCTAATTCTTGAGACGTACCATCACCATAACAGGTAGTTAGTGAAAGGGATGTTATCAGGGGCATAATACCAGAGGTCCAGCTTGTTCACTGCAAGGCTTATCCTTTAGTTCATTTTCTTCATCCATGTCTTCAAGATCACCATTTACAAGTTCCTTGAAGATTTCCAGGCGTCTGTCAGAATCTTCTTGAAGCCGTTCTCGTTCATAAGAAAGGAACTCACTATAGTAGGAAAAATAAGTCAGATAAAAGCTAGCTAGTATGAGCCGCTACAAAGTTATTAGTACAGCTGCCTATAAACAAAGATGTTTTTTTCTTTATTTTGGCACAATAAAACAATACACAAAATGGTGTTGCTACACCAGAGTACGCACACTCCTGAAGAATGAGGGGGAGACATATATACACAGATATGGCTAACACTTGACTACAAGCATTTTTTCTAAGCTTCTTGAGCCAGAATACCCATCTGAAGTATCACTAAGACTGCAGTAACCAAAGAATTTGCAAGTGTCACTCTTTCTACAGACATCCTATCAAAGCTCTTCTGTTAGGGAGAGCTCTACAGGAACACTGCTGACAGATTACACACACACACACACACCCCATGCCCCCCAAATCAAAGCCTTTCCTACACAGTATTTTTCCTGAACTCATAGTCCAAACAGAAACTGATCTATTAACAGAGGCAGTAAGTCTAGCAGAAGAGTGTGGTCTCTTATAGCCAAGAGACAGATTTAAGAAATAAATGAATGGAATTTAATTTTTTTTAATCATTAACTTTAAAAACCACTTAAAGCTAACTTACTTGAAATATATTTCCTGCTCAGCAAAATATTGGGCAAATTCCTGCATCACCTCTTCACGAATCTTTAGTTCCAGCAGTAACTTATTCTTCTTTTCAGCAATAAGTTTGTTCTTCAACTCTTCTATGAGATTCAGCAGCATCTAGAATTACCATTAGTATTAAGTTTTTCATAACGACATGGTTTCCCATAAGTGAGGTTTTTCTCATTCCTCAAACACTACAACACCACTTTACCCTTCCACCTGACAAAATTTCTTCCAGTTCTTTTATTAGCTGATTCATAAACAGGAAGATTTATGAGTAGATCAGAAGATCTCTTTGGTACTAACACAGCAGTTTATAAGTTTGCACAGAGCAGGCATTTGTAAAGAACATTCATTTTATTACAAGAATTCTTGAAGTTGTCTTAAACAGGCTTAAGCTCCACAGGATTTGGCTCTTGTTTTCCAGGTGCTCATTTTTGGGACAATATTAATGAAACCTCCACAAAACAGTTTCTAGTCCTCAGTTCCCTCCTCATCTTCCCTAGAAGTGACTAAATTTGCTGTTCCTTAAGGAACAGTTTTCAGCATTTTCTTGTACACAGAATACAGAGAAACAGTCTTCTGTATTGCTAAAAGCAGGTAATACTTGCTGTGCATTGACCACAGGCTACCAAAAGGAGAGAAAGCCAAATCTGCAATTCTTACTGCTTGGTCTATATTCAGACACATTATAGAGTTTTCCCACAACAGGCATCATCACATCATGAGTAATCCCACTTTTAGTTCTTAATGCTGGATTTAGATAAAATAAGGGTGATCAGAAAAAAAGGTGAGAGGGGGGAAAACCAGAATAATACCTTGCTTCAAGACTCCATGCTACGCTAATTCTTAACATACCCCTGGCACATACCATGTACTCTTTTTTTCCCATAATAACTTTATTATCTTCATGTTTCTGCACTGCTTCTTCTCCTGACATATGCTGTTCCTCCATCTCATTATCATCTTCAATCACATCTTCTAAGCTCCTGTCCCATAGGACAGTAACTCTTTTCCTTGAAATTGGCATTTTAATGTGACTAAGTAGTGATGATGTTGTTGATTTCTGGTCAAATGACTGATCTTGGACAAAAACAGATGTGTCCATAGCTAAAACCTACCCAGAAAACAAAGAATAAAGTCTTCAGTATTTTTTAATCCTCTACTGGCACTTCCAAGATATACCCGCTGCACTTCCCTATAGGTCTCCTGAGCACAGTACTCCCCCAGTCTATCATCTGTTCAGAGTCACTACTTCAACTGGTTTCCAGCTAGAGTATAAAGGAGTCACTTTAGAGTCTAACCCTTCTTTTGATTGCAGGAACACCAAGTTTCACTAGCTTGACAACGTACAAGAGGGTTGCCACCTCATGCACCTTCAGATTTCTGTATTTCCTATACTTTGAGTTTCTAGTTGCATTACACAAATGCCATCCAACAAATTCTGTTTGTTTTAGTGTTGTACTTAACCCATTTAGATGAGCCCACATTCTAATGGCCTGGATCTCTTGTCCTTTGAACATATTTAACTGTCAACAGAAGTTTTCCATGGTTTCCATTAAGGCTGCAGCACTGATCCCCAATACTTTTGTCTTCCAACTCCACCAGGGTTCTATCCCTGCACTTACTCCTACTCATTCTGCTTAACCTCCACCTTCCCACTGAAGCTCCTGAGGACACAAAGACAACCTTTCAAATTCTCTTTGGTGCTCAACCTACATACCTCAGGTGAGCAATATTCCACATTAAGATAGTAGTAGTATATGGGGCAGCTAGACTTGCTACTAGGTGAGAGCATGCTATGACTACAGAAGAAAAATTCACCCAGATCTCATGGAATTTCTTCCAAATATAGCAAGTGTCTTGTCAGGCTGGATATTTTATGGGAATTACGGATTTTTAATAGGAAATATATGTCCCAACAAAGCCTTTTTAAAAGCTTTACAAGGAAATAAAGCCTGACTAGGAGCAATCAGAAAATACGATTGCAACATGAGACAGAAAAACCCAGTCACTAAATTCATATTCTTAGGAGTGAGGGAACCTGCTCTTTAAAGGCAAATCAGAAGTACTGATCAAGATAAACTGCAACACACTTACTTTTTGTGCAATGGCCGAGAACTTTAACACATGGAGTGTTTCATCATACGTTGAAGCACATTGGCTTATGTTTACTATCATGTATACACTCCCCTTTCCACTGAAGAATCCTTGAAGGAAATGAGTTAGTTTACTTTCCCGAAAGGGTATGTGCTGCTGCGACCTTTAAAGACAAAAGAACAGATGACCAGATGTTTAATAATTTCCAGTCAGTGTAAAAGCTACCCAGCATGAAGACTTAAAAATATTTATTAAAGTAGTAGTCATTAAATAAATTAAAATTGTTTTGGACTAGATGCAGCTGTTTGTAGAGAGACCATGTGGCTGTTGTGACTGTGGCTTTAGCCATTATCTTAGATAGGCTATAGCAATATAACCAATGGGAGCACTTAAATTGAAAGTGTTCAACGTTTAGCCTTGGGCAGGTCACACAGCCTCATGCTACACCAAACTATACCCCAACCTCTCTCTTCCCTTCCACATTAATGAAGAGAATATATCTAGTTCTAGGCATGCAGTATCCAACATCATCAGAGATCTCTCTCACTCAGTATCCGGCCTCTGAGAATGGACAAGAGCAAGTGCCTAGGCAAGAAAATGAGTATACACCAAACATATGGAGATACTTTTCAGAACTTTCTTCCTAATCTCCCAGCAGTTTGGCACTTCCTAAAAAAAAAAAAAAAATAAATCACAATTTGTGCCCTTGAATTTAACAGCTGGGGATGTAGTTTTTGATGCTTATAGGAAATTTTATGAGAATTCCTAAAACATGACTGAACGCACACTTGCCACCAAATAGGTTGCCTGCATTTTGGACACATAACAGCTATTCAGTTACATGGACAGTGCTACAGAACTCAGGAAGGCAGCGACACTCCTACCAGAGTACATAGACAGCTCATAAATAGCTTTGCTGCAGGACTGGTAGTCCAAAATAATTTTAAGAAAGTTTCTATTTCCTATTCAACTTGCAAAGGGCATGTATTAACACTTTAACAATATAGAAGAAATGCTCTGAAGCATGATCTCTTAAAATTCCAAGTTATTGGGATCAGAAGAAGTCATTCTGAATACATTAACAGCCCTCTAAGCAGCCGCTAGTTTTAATGCATCCTTCCTATCTGGAAAGAACAGAAAAATAAGACAGACTGTAAATTCACAGAACATAATCAGGAACACACGCTAGCAAAGCTTCTTCATCTTAAGGTGTTACAGACTTTGAACAGGCTGTCAGGAAGAGTGCTACGGGGTAAGTGAATTTGGCAAAGCACATCCATCAGCAGACTGGGTTCATTTAACTTCTGGGACAGAAATAGAGCTGCAAATGAGAACATGTGGAGAAAGCAGTTCCTGGACAGTTATATCCAGCTGTGACTATATATTGTACTGGTTTTTAGACAACTAGCTTCTTGTATTATTTCACTCTTATTTAGATCCCCAAGGTAGGGCATAAATAGCAGGAAGGCTTTCTTTTGTCTGCATATGGTTAGCTGGATCAGGAGGAGAGTGTTAAAAGTTATGTCAGTATTTATTAAAAAACAGACAAATTTTGTCAAATGGTGCACAGTTATGATAGCACAGCAATGTTCTGCTGATGAAAAAATGTTACACTAGAAGTATTAGACAGTTGAGTTAGTTCGTAAGGAGTAATAAAAGGCTAAAAATTTGACACTTACTATGACACTGGTGAAAAGGGGGGTTTAAACTTATTCCAAAGTTTGATTTTTTGATAAACCAAGCTCAGAGGAGTAAAGTTAAATTGCTAAAATATACAATAGCATGCTTAAAGGAGATTAGAATTGATGATTTAAAGAGCAGAACAAGGCAAGTTTAAGATGACTTTGGTAGATCAACAAGTCTATACATCATTTCCACCAAAAACTTAGTATTAGCATTGCATATTTTAAACATTGTAGGTAATACCTAAAAGCCACAACCAGTTTGCAATTCGTACAAGGACTTACTTTGACTGTTGAGAATTCTTGAGTGCGTTAATACACTTGCCTAGAATCAGAAGAGAGGTGTTTATATTTCCACTCTCTTTCAATCTATGACCTTCACTGTGGGTCTTGGCATATCTTTCTGAACCAGCAAGATCACACAGTGACAATCTGAAAATAGATAAGGAAAACTCCCTTTATTTACCTTAGAACATGCACAAATTATTCACTTTTTAAAATGATCACTGTTTTTAGAGGAAGAATTTCTTGATCTTCATCTGCACAAACACTTCCATTCTTTTCAGTGTTGCTTTCCCAATCAAATTTTACATTACTTCCTGACAAATCTTTTCCCAACACACTTCTTATTTCCCCTCCCCCCCCCCGCCATCCTCTTCCTTTTGAGGACTTAGACGAGTTCAGGTATATAGCAGGCTAACAGAAACTTGTGCTGAACAGAGGGGACAAGATATAGAACAGCACTGCAACCTGATGGCTGGAGATAGAGGGCCAAGTACTGCATGATTGTAGAAAGTGGGGAAAAGGAGTGGGAAGTGGGTAGAAAGTGCATGAGCTTCTACCAGGAAGCACTGGGTATATAGTCAGTACCAGTACACCAACACAGAAGATAACTGACAACTTCATCACAAAAGAAGAGAGGGTCTCTGCTCTGAACTTACTCATTGACTCGGGTCACTTGTGGGGCTCCTGAATCTTCAATTTTTAGTATCTTAACTGTGAATATGCTGTGACTAAAAGGAAAAGTTTAAATCAGCAGAGAAGATAAAGTAGACTAATACCTTCAAAATATTTTTAGCCTCCACAACATCTGTTCAAAACACTGTTGAATCTGTCAACTTGTCTCAGCATATACTCTATCAGATACAAACTTTTAAAGAGATGCTGGTGTAGCCTTTATTTTGCTTTTTCCTCAGACATTTAGATGGAATAAAGCTAAGTGCTTTTGCTTGAAGGACAGTATTTGATAAATCTGTTAGCTTTTGTACAGGTTCATCTTACTGACGGATTGAATCCTTTTGACTAAAAACATTGGGTCACACAGTGCTAAAGGATGCCAAACCTAGATATCTAGACCCTGTTAAAGCCTCTTCCCCTCCTAAAAGTCACAATCCATATTTTAGTTCCCCCTTCCTCCCAGACACCATCCTATGCCCAGTGCTATTCAAAAAGTTTCTCACCTTCTGCTGGAGAAAGTATTTAGCTTCGTGCTTGCGATACTCTGGTGTTTCAACCCCAGTTTTAGAAGTCTAAAAGCTTCTTTAGAATCAGAAATCTGAACCCACTGCAGACCTTTAGGAAGAACAAACACAGTAATCTTGTAAATATCATTATCAAAAAGAAAGAAGGGATTAGGGGATAACGTATGCACACCAAGAATAATACGTTTATTTGAGACAAAAACATTTTACTAAGCATGCTTCAGACAGAAATTATGTGACAACAAAATCAAGATTCTTCCTTCCATGGGAAAGGAAGGGCACATATCTCTCATCATTTCATCCTATTAGCACACAGAAATATGCTCCATCCAAATTAAGTGAGCAACCTTAGCCTCCACTCTGAAAAGCCAAAGCACAGGGTCTAATATGAGCATGAACGCCCTATGTTCATACTCATCAAGGCAGAATTCTACCTGGACAGCTTCTCTGGTTTAGCCTACGATTTTGAGGGTGCGGGGGGAAAATCACCTAGACATCTTTCAGGGCCATCAAGTTAAAAAAAAAAAAAAAAAAAAAAGAAAATCAGTGAAGAATTTTGTCTGCAATATGATGACTGTATATCACCTTGGTATGGGCTAGAGTAAATACCTACAACCCTACTAATGGAACTTAGAATATGAACATTATGGCCTCTGTTAAACTAGAGGTCACCAAAATTGTACTAGCAAAAATACCAGCTGTGACGAAGAAAAATAAGAAAATCATCAGCTGGTTTTCCTCAAGAACATCAGGAACAGCCTTATACCTCCAAATGTTATAAAAAGAGATTATGCTGAAGCATAGCTCAAAGCAGACTATTTCCTACTTCACACCTCTTCTAGTCTTTGAAGAAATGAAGGAGTTGGGTTTATCATCTGATTCAGCTTTTTGAATTATAATTTGGCATATAAAAGATAAAAGGAGCAGGCCAAACACCTCCAAAAAAGCCTTTAATCTAGAATTGGTGTCTTGATTTTCCAAAGAACCTATAAATCAAATAGGATTTGAAACCTGTTATTTCCATGGCCAGAAACAAACACTGAACTGTTAGAGTTCTGCTAACCCCCCGCCTCCCCCAACCCACAACAAATCACATCACAGGCTTCATTAGAGTACTGTAAAATGTAATTTGCAGTCAGACTGAACTTTCTCACATATTCTCTGAAAATACTAAAAAAATAGAACTGTTGAGCCAATTATAACTATAGGTAAGAATTTGGAGTCTTTTTTAAGAAAATGGAAAAAACCAAAACACTAAAAAATTTGTCAATTGTTCTCAATATTTCTCCCATTTCAGAGAAATATCAAGTCAGTGGAGTGCACGTAGGCTTTTAAGAGTTACAGTTAACAACAGAGAGAAAACACTATTAAAGGTACAGATACTTCTGTGTATGTAGATTGTTGCCTTTCATACCCAAGGCAGACATTTCTAGTGCCACAGTGAATACAGTTAGGAGTTTTCTAATCTAGAAATAAATATTATTACAGGAAGACTGACTTCTCAAATTACACGTTTGGCAATTTGCAATGTATTCTAATCACCTTTTACATAAGAACATCCCTTGACGTCTTGAGCAAGGCGTAGTGTTTTTCTTTTCTTGTCATTTGACATAGGAATCAGTAGATCATAAAAACATTCATTGTAAATCTCACAAAATGAAACCCAAAGAGAAAATTTCACGTGATTTTTCGCAGTTGTGCTAGATTGTTCTGAGCCTTTTAAGAGTTCTTCCAAATCTGTCAAGTACAAAATATTACAAGTCAGTATAGACCTTGTAAAATAAACTTTATTCAAAAAATTAGTAAGTGAAGACTGATATTACAGCAGCCTTCTAAAAAGCACTTACCCCAGACAAAAATCCCTTGAAACTTTTCTCCCCTTTCTTAAATATCTGGAAGTCACATGCTTACCCTACATATCTGCCAGACACCTCATCTACCACTTCCTTTCCCACTTGCAAATTCTATCAAAAACATGCAGCTTTGTTAGAATTATTCAAGTCTCTTCAATGTCTTTAAAAGAATCAAACTGACAAGTACATATCATTCTAACATTTTAAAGCAAACCTAGTATTTAGGTAGTTTTTAAATGCTAGAATTAGGTTTATCTAATTACATACAGGGTCAGGATACCACTAGAGACCATAGCATAAGTAGTACTATTTTTCCTTGCCATAGTTTCATCTCATTTAATGTCTGTTCAGGTAAACTTCTAACCATTTTATCCTTGTGTTTTCTGGCCAGATAAATTGATCACTATCCAATTCACAGGCATATAAAAATGCCAAGCAGTCATTTTATTATTAACATAGGCCAGAAGTCAGTTGTTGACTTTAAGAAAGCTTCTTTGCCTGCTTTAATTGCAATTCTTTAATATAAAACATACCCTTACAACCAACTGGTGCTTTGCTGTTAGTGCTATCTTGATGGTCTACCTACAAAAGAGAACAGAGGCTTTACGATACATCGTTGACAGTAGATCACCAGTTCCTTTTGTAACAGCTCCTACTAGACAGTAATACAGTGTAGTTGCAATATGCCAATACAAAGATCCTGACTAGGCATCATGTCTAGTTCAATGCACCTGTTCACTCCTATTGAAAGGATTGTTCTTACCTTAATACTCATCCCTGACACTTCCCTTACATCAGGCCCTATCACAGTACAGAGCACTTCAGCTCCCTGAGCCAGAGGAAAACTAGCCACAGAAAAATAGAGGGGTGGGACCCCACAGAGAAACAGGGTGATTTAACAGGATGATTTGCGGAACTCCAGTTGTAGTTTACACGTTATTCTTAACCTGGTGAATCTAGAGAGTCTGGAAATTTTTTAGTATTGGTATTTTGCTAATTCAGGATTCCGTATCTTACAGCTTCCTAGGTCAACTCTCAGAAATAGAGGTAAATGTAGAACACTTGTTCACTTAAGAAATTAAGTGAACAACTTACTACTACATGATACAGGCTGTATCACAGTTGAAATAAAGCCCAGGTTTTAGAAAGAGAAGGAAAACTTCCTTCTGCTGAATTCTTAAAAAAAAAAAACAAAAAACAAAAAAAACCAAAGTAAAACAAATCCCTACAGATAGAGGTTAATACACACACACTCCATTCCCACTCTTAGTTTTGGTTGTTTGGTTTTTTTAGGCACAGAACTGCAAAGAAGTGCAACTCGTCTACCAAAACCAGTATGCTTAAGAGAAGAAACATGGATTAAAACACAGGTGTGATTTGGGTTGGGTTTTTTTAATGTTTTGTCAAGAGCATATGTCATATGTCATATGTCAAGAGCATATGTCATATAAAGCTGGGATTCCATAAAGCAATTCCTGAAATAGTTAAATACGTGTGTAATCAAAACTTTCGGGTTTAAGCTTTACGCATATAAAACACCCACCCACCCTCTGTTGAAGTAGGTGCAAACTTTGAAAACTGTTGTTATAAGAACAATACTTCAGCTTAGAGATTTAGTGGCAAAACTACAGGGGACACATACATGATTGTTTTTTCTGAAGCCCTTAAAGACTGCTAGAGCTAGATAGAACATACGCCTGTGCTTTTGAAGTGAAGTCTTGAAGAATTCTGCTGCCACCTGCCTTCCACACTGGAGAATTCTAGTTAAGTAACTCGGATAAAAATCAAGGTAACAGATAGATTCCATCCCACAACAGCCACACCACTGTATTATAACCCAGCATACCACTAGGCAGATAATTCTTTTCACTAAAAATAAAAAATGCACTGCAATCCATTTCTAGTTCCAATTCCTAGCATATGCTCAGTTTTCTTACATTATTGCATTCATTTCAGAGTTAAAGACACCAGGAAAAAGGTATGCTTATACAAAATACAAATCCCCACAACTGTAATTGGACTAAACAGCTTTAGAGTTCCAAGCAATTCATGAAACTGAAGTGTATTTCTGGACTACTCAACAGTGAACTGTTTAAGAATAAAGTCCAGCAGAAACCTGTTTGAATTCAAATCTTTAGAAATCCAACAGCTTTATAGCTCTGCTGTTCCAAAAAACCCTTTGCTTCCTTTGAGGTTATTGGCATAGACTGGAAGAGGGGAACAACCTCAAAATCATTCATTTCTTTCAAGTATCCTGGAAGAGAGTAAATTGTTTAAAGGAGCAGACCTACTAGCATCCCCGCAGATGGCAAGACTATTTGCATTCCATCCTTATTAAGCACCAGTAACCCCAGAGGATAAATTATCAGATGCTCAAACTATAGAAAAAAACCTTAGTGTTTACATTCTGTAAAGTATTCAGCCACAAGGCAGAAATTCACAGAACAGGGTTCATCAGCAATATTGCTCACTTTGCTGCTCATCTGAAGAGCTACCTGACAGCAAAGACACGTCCATACTTAAATACAGAGAGTTGCTTCCCATTGAAAAATGAACATGGTAACATTGAGCTATCTAAAGATGCATGTACTCGTCAGTACAGAAGGAAGTGCTCCTCTACCTCTTTTGTTAGGCGAAGTATTGAATTTTTAATAGCAGTTTCTTCTTTCACTTGGTCTCTAGTCAGCCTTATATAATCTCTGCACCGATGGGGTTTGAAATCCATTGCTGTGTATAGCCTCCCTTGAATACTTTTAAACAACATATCCATAGTCCTTGGCAGAATACCGATGTCATCTTCTGTCCCTGAAAGCAACATACCAAAGAAAGACCCTAATTATTACTGTGAACAAGATATACAAATAAACAAAGACAGAAAGATAAGCAACTCTAATCTCAAGGCATACATGATGGATTTGGAGGCCACTTACAGCACGAAGCAGTGGGTTTTTTATTCTCAAGGTAATAGCAATGTCATTAGTGTTCTGAAAGGTATTTGGCTTTCAGCAACAGCTCATGCTCTACCCCTTAGACAGTAAGGGGCAGAACATAAAAACTGATGGGGTGTTCTGCATAAACTTAGCCTTAAGGAAAAAAAACAAAAAACAGACCAACCACAACCAACACACATTCAATAGAGATTTGCAGTTTTTCAATTGCATTTCATAGGCTGCCTTCACTCTCTCTCTCAAGGAAGTAATCTGCAAATACAACTGATGACTCCTCTCTCAGCTGCAGTCCTGTACTAATTCCACAGACCCTACCAAAAAAGTTCTAGAAGCCTTGTGAAGACTCACTCCTTTCCCTGTCCCAGACCCTTTCCTACCAAAGCATCCTACTTTTGCACATGAAAGGCAAAAAGTAGTCAGATAAAAGCCTCAGTGAACACTTGATCTTTCTGAATCCAGATGCAAGTTTAAAAAGGGTTCACTTAACTTTGATTTCTAAACCAGAGAGGAGAGGAAAGAGGGGAGAATGGAAGAGAAACAACTATCCTGTCTCAGACTGACAGCATTATCTTCCAGCCTCTGATAACTCCTACCGCTCCTGAGACAGATGGGCTTTCACCAGTTACAGCACTAGCTGTGTTGCCCAAGTCAGAACCTATGTAAAATCTAGCTGGCACTCAAACACCAAGCTAGGAACCAAATAACATACTAAAGTACTGTTGGATTACATTTGTTTCTCCTCATCTACTCGTAATTTTTTGTTTCTCGTAATGCCACTTGTAATTCAACCTCACATGAACAAAGTAGCAGTCACTGGCAAACAACAAACAGTCCTAAAAAACTGTTGCATCTTTCACTTAAGTCCCTTGCCATTGACTGAATACAGACTGCCATGTACTGCCAGAAAGGAAAGGCTATATTGACAATACTGGGAATAACAGAAGAGGAAATCATGGCACCCCGTAGGCAACATTCTGCCCTGACAGTTCTTATCACAAGTTGATAGTTAAGTCCTAGAAAAATATAATAGCATGAAAAAGTCTGCAGAGTCTGAAAAGACATGAATCAAAAAGTCTTGAAAACCCACACAATATAGCCCAAACTAGCCAAGCATGCGGGACTGTACACTTTAGGAATTTTGGGGGGTTGTTATTTACCTATTATTTATTAGGACAGAGCATGCCATCATTGCCCCAGATTAATGATAACTGAAAATACTGGCAGTAGTCTTTAGTTATAATCTACCTAACAGAAGATCACTTAGAAGACAATGTCACTTCAATAAAGATCAATTTCATATGGCATAAGACATATTGTCCTTCTACTACTTCTGTGTATAAAATAAGCATTATAGAATCTAGAACTGCCATTTTATTACAGGAGAAATTGTTTCCATCTAAATCAAGCCACCTTATTTGTTAAAATGTTTTGGAAAATAATTAAAGAATGACATCTTCCAACCAGAAAGGATATTGAGCTTTAACAGTACAGAAACAGTACATCAGGAGACAAGGTCTCCTAGGATATTATTGATAAACTCAGAAACTCGAGACAAGACAGAAATACTTGGAAGTACTCAAATATGTTTCAAAACATTTATGCTCTGCCTGTAATAATTGAAACGGACTCAAATACTATTCCTTATTTGGAGACAATGCATATAAGATGCATATGACCTTTATAATAATGATTAAGAAAATATGAGTCTGGACTTACACACTTTTCACATTCTGATATACAGAACACATATTTTCTTAACTCCCCCCTCCACCCTCTAGATACTTGGAGGAAAAAAGAAGTCACATACACCTGGTTGAAATTATTACAGCCTTACAAAGCAATACCACTGTATGTTTACGTAAACTCTGGCAGTGACTGTCAGTTGGCAGTTTAGTGATATTGGTTATGGAAGGAGACTTTCAAAGGCTATTTATTATTATTATTATTCAAGAGAAGCCAATGTACAGGGCCTACAGCTTAAATAAAGGAGAGAGTTATAATATTTCTGCTAGAAGTAATCCTCTCAAAAAAAAAAAAAAAAAAAGGAATTTCATTCAAGAACACATTTCTACTTATACCTTGGAATGTGTAGGTTTTCCCAGCATTTGTAACGCCATATGTAAAAATAAGACGATTATATCCATCTAAGAAGTCTTGCACTGGTTTCTTCATGGTGCCTTCAAAAAATTCTTCTTGAGTTGTTTCAGGGGCAAACACCTGAGCATTACCAAGAAACATCTTTATTTTGTTTCAGCAATCATTAGAGACTTTTAAAGAATCCTTTAAATTCTGTATGTTTATAATCTTAAAGACTATTGACAGTTTAAAAATCTAGTTGGATTGCTATTTAATAATATAAAGTTAAACAAATTTTTCCAGGAAAAGATTAAAAATTTTTAAAGACAATTCATTTACTTGTGAAAAAGTGAACTTCTGTCCAACAGTTTTTTCACTCAGTCGACTCAAAGAATATTGGGGTGGCTTCAGTATGACACTTGTTGAATCTTCAATCGAAACACAGCTCTATTAAAAGGAACCAGAAACAATGCAGGCATGAAAAGTGTATGAAAAGCTCAGCTTAGAGGAAAAAACAAACCAAAAACCCCAAGCATACATTTAAGGTATTTTCAAGCTATATAAATGTCACACCTGCAATTCATTTTCTCTCTCCAACGATGTAAATGGCCTAATACGCAGGCAAACTTGTATGTGTCCCTTAGGCTCCAAAACGTTCCTCTTAAATAAAAAAAAAATAAGGAAGTTAGAAATTTGACTAGCTTCTTTGTTGGATAGCTAGCATCTTAAGGCAGTTTTATTTTCACCAGGCTACTTTGAACAGACTTATTTGATGACAAGAGAAGCAAAAGTAATTCACTACATCAGTTTTCACAAGTGCTTAGGCCTCTGCAGAAGTTCGCTGTGATAACTTAAGAGTTCATAATCTTGCAGCATATATATATATACACACACACACGACACTAAGGCAATGAGAAATCAAGAATGAAACCCACAAAAACATTCTATGATTAAGCTGCTCCAAGACTGATGCGCCCAATAAGGTATCAATGCAGTGCCACACAACTTAGTCTAATCCTATCTATCTCCTCCAAATTAAAAACATACTAAATATGCTTTTCATCTTCTCTGTAAAATTCTGATTATTCATATTGATGAAAAGACTAAGCTTATTAAAAAATATCCAAACAATGCAAACGTTAAAGCTTTCTTACCTGGCTTGTGTCCGAGTCTGAAGAAACCAAAGAAAAATCACCAGAGAGATCTGTTTTAAGGTCTTCCACACTTACTGGCCCTGTTCTTTGAAGTGGCTCAGCACTAGCAATATAGGATGGTCTGAAAAATTCCTCTTTATCCAAATTTGGTTCCATCCTGCGAGATAAAATAAAATCCTTCTTTTGTTTTCTGATCACATAACATAGAGCTTCTGAAGTCTCTTATATAAGACAAGCCAATTTGAAACTGATAGCTGCAGTTTCTTTAAGGAGAAAGCTTTCTTTATCCTATTCAAAATTTACACAGCAAGTTTCTGATAGCTGGGGAGAGGGTCTGCAATGGAGTTCACATCACGATGAAACAAGACCAGCCATTCTTCTTTCAATGCAAAGCAACTGTTTACGAGGGAAAAAGCCTTACACATATACCACAACCTTGCTAAAACCCATGTTTGACAAGGAAGATAGAATTAAAAAATAAAAACACCAAACAATCATATTGTTCCACATCCGTTTCTCCATCATCCCATTATTGTGTCCATTTAGAATAAAAGTTCATTGCAAGAGTAACCCAGACTTCATGGTTATCTCTGCAGGACCTGATAAATAATTGGTATTATAAATATAACACAATGTAGCTTAATGCATGACAGAGTTCAGAAAAATTCTGAAGACTAGCATATAGTTTTAGCTATTAAGGGGACACTAGAAAATTAGACCTCATGCCAGAGGGCAAGTTACAGAATTGCTTTTTAGTAACTTTTTCAGTCATTTTATAGATCAGCAATTCATCTATTAATCCAAAATTTAATGATTTTTGTGCATCTCAGAATCTGGGCAGTGAAAATTTGCTATAGAAAATGAAAGTAAATTGATTCAGCGTTGATAGTAGACAGGTAGATTTCAAAATAATCTTTAAAAAGTGCATTTTATTTCAAAATATTAGCATATTTTGTCTGCCCTTCACTCTCCAGTTGCTTTTTCCTGTGATGTTACAGACGTGGCTTGGCAGCTTTTGTTATGAATTAAGTTTAACTCATTGGGCTCACAGACTATGACAGCAACTCACTGGGCTCATAGACTATGGCAGCAAGCATTCCAGCAATTAGACATCTACCACATGGTCTCCTACAGTTTTGAAGCTTTGGACATGATGAGTCAATGGTCTAATACTACATTCCCATGTCTATGCTACAGCCACGTATATATATTTTGTCTCTAAATACTAATGGAGAACACACAGCATTCATTAAAACAGTGGACAGACCAGGGCTGGTTCAGAAAAGGTGTTGCCTATTAAGCAGTCGTAATATTTTTGTTCCGCCCAGCAAAAAACCTGAAATATGCCAGCACTTTGGTGTCAAAACATTTAACAGTTCAGCCTGACTATCTAGCTTGTAAAAGGCAGATACAAGGCTTCATGAAGCCAGACAAACTTCACCAAGAGGCAAATGAGGTAAAGCTATACATAAACTAAGCAGCAATGTTTAGTTTAATCTACAGTTCTTATTTTTGTCAGACAACTATATGAAAACCAGGAAAAACTTGGCCTGAAATACTGACAAAGCTTGAACAAACACCAAGTTGGGAATAAGCTACTACTGGAAAGAAACATACCTGTGCTGTCACGATCTAGAAGTCTTCCTCATCAGCTACACAAAGTCACAGGGCAAAACTCTTACCAGACCTTGACAGGAAACATAGTTGTTAGGTAACTGACAGTTTAGTTGTTTTAAATATAAGCTTATTTTAAAGTGTGATTTGTCGAGATTATGCTCTCACTCTGTGCTTTTTTACCTAAGGGGCAAAATACAAACATTAAGCTATGTATGCAAAGCTGGAATTCAAAGCATTCATATGAGCCCAGCATTCAGATAAGTCAGGTTGAACCACTAATAGCATGTAAAACACAAGATGCAAACTGTCCATCTGTCTGCACATTGTGTCATACAGCACTGTAATTACCTTAGATGTTCTGGGGTAAACAGGTATACTGCCCGGCTGTAGCCTCTAAAATGTACTTGTATACTGGGATACGTTATTCTAATTCTGCTTATCGTGACAACAGAGTTTAGAGCTGCAGACACCTTAAGAGAAGGGTATCCAGAATGGCACACAAAGCAAAACCTGGTCACGGTACACACACAACCTGTAGCACTGTCAGACAGCACAAGGGTTGAAAAGGCTCCAAACCTCACAGCTGGCAGCTTATAAAGAAACATAACGCATCAGTACTTACACTTTAAAAAATTTAAAAGAAAAGTTTTCCTCCGCAATTACCAATCTCTCACTGCAAGGCTTCGCAGTGTTGTCCCGTTCTTACGGGACACTGCCGCATGGCCTGGTCATAGCCCTGGACGCTACCCGTGACTTGCATGCCCCTCAGCAGTACCTAAAAGTTTTCACACACACATCCCCCGCTCCACAAGTTTTCACCCACCGTAGTGCCAGGGGAGAAGCGAGGGGAAGAGGCCTCAGCACCGCCTGCCACGCAGACCCCTCAGCACCGCCCGCCACGCAGACCCCCCCAGCACCGCTTCCCAGCTCCGCGACCCCGAGGTCGAAACCGCCGCCTCCTTCCCTCCTCTAGCGAGCGGCCGGCAGCCCGACAGCCCCACAACCCCTTACCGGAGAGCGCACGGCAGGCTGAGCGAGCCCAGCCACCGACCTCCGCCAGGCGAGAGCCGCTCGGCTCTGCTGAGCGGCCCTAGCAACCGTTGCGACTCACCAACAAAACTAAGGCACGGCCGCAATTCTTTTCAAATCTGACCAATGGCAGAGCTCGGCGCCGTCACGCGACCGCCGGCAAGGGAGGGCGGACGTTGCCGCGGCGAAAGGCTCGGCGGGAAATGTAGTCTGGGGGGGGGCACGCGGCGGGGCCGGGCCGGGCCGGGCAGCCCGGCTGGCGGTGCGGGGGGGAGGTTTCCTCTGAGGCGGCGGCTGGGCTTCGCAGTGGGGGCACGCTGCGCTGCGAGGGGTGTTCTCTGAGGCTTCTGTGTTGCAGGCACCCAGAGCCGCCAGGGCCCGCCCTCTCAGCGGCAGCACGACCTCGACTGCCCCGGGAAGGCGCCCTGGCCTTGCCGGGCCTGCCCCGCAGCCTGCCCTCACCTGCCTGCCTCGCCGTCTGCAGTGCCCGGGCTTTGGTCCCTCAGGTCTGGCAGAAGGATGTATGTAAGTTCGAGCTTGTCGATACTCTGGGTGATGAAAGTGATGCTATTTCCACAGGCGTTCTGCAGGCTGAGAGGCAAGCTGAGGCTTTGCAGTCTGTATATAATCACTGTTTGCAGGCAGTGAAAGGGAAGAGGCCAGGTGACGTGCTCAAGCTGCAGATGCCCTATATCGGAGCAGGGATCAGCACAATTGGGAAACTCCAATTTTAAATTCAGGCTGTCTTGTTCCTCATCCTGGATTACAATACTGACAGAGTGACAGCTGTAGAAAACACTTTGTAAGGTATCTTTGTTTAAAACTTTCCCCAGGTGGAAATTACTGTTTGGTACCAGGTTTGCATGATAGGGATTTAATTTCTTAAACATCAGTAAGAGAAATCCTTTGGCTTCATTTTCAAAACAGTATCATAATGCCAAACAGATCATCCTTTTCTAGAATGTCAGGGTATGGAAATGTACGGATTTAGGTAACAAAAATCACCATAAGTTTCTCTTTAGACTCAGACAGGAATTCTTTGAACTTTAATAAAGAATGTCTGCCTGTTTTAAATTGAAATAAAAGGAAAAGTAACTTGAAAGTAGTCAATAACTACCAAAACCAAACGTTTGTCTTTCATTTGAAGAAAATGCCAGCTAGTGCAAGCAATTCTGTAAAAGAATAATTCTACACAGATCCTGTATCAGCTGCTTTGATGAGGTTGTCTTTAAGATTATATCCCATCTTTCGTTAAACAGAGGTTGTGTCGTATCAGTAAAAGATGTGTGCTTGATTTCAGTTCAGATGCAGGCCATGTTGCAAGAGTCGGTGTGTTTTAACAGCAGAAAGTGATGCGATTTTGGATTTGAAATTGCTTGCCAAACAAAACCGAAAAGCTCTTGTAGACATTCTTTAAGACTTAGGCTAACTTTTTAAAAAGTATTTTAGTTTCTATCCTGAACAGAACAGTGAATTCAAACTACTGAACTAACCTAATGCCAAACCACCTTTTTCATACCAGGAAGGGACTGAGAATGGTTCTCAAATAAAGGGGAAAATTAGCTCCTGCGAGCAAACCTGAAAGTTGTTCTCTTCTACTTGTTGAAAAGGAAAACTGAAGATCTTCTCGGAATATTTTTCAAGGTATATTCCTAAAAATGTTGGGTGCTGTTTTCTGCAGAACTTGGG
Organism: Strix uralensis; assembly: GCF_047716275.1. Taxonomy (NCBI): domain Eukaryota; kingdom Metazoa; phylum Chordata; class Aves; order Strigiformes; family Strigidae; genus Strix; species Strix uralensis. Next base: position 164,470 of record NW_027436824.1, read on the forward strand.
GCATAACAAAGCTCATAGTACATGCAGTATTTTGGTTTTGTTTGAATATTAGATTTCTGAAACTGATTTTAAAATACTGCACATGCTGCGTAATTTAAACTAGTATCTCAAAGGACTACCATCAACATACTAAAAGAGCAAAACACAATCTAACATGTGCTCCTAGCCTCACACAAACCATGATAAAGAAAACATTACATCAGCATAACCAACCCAGCCTGTTTTGGAGTGGGAGATGATGAAACTCTATCTATGTAAATAACCTATATGGCTTTTCACCAATATATTCTCCTTAAAGTAGTTTGTGCAAGGACAGCCAGTTGCAACAAAAATATCTGCTGCCAAAAGTGTTAACTCATTAGCTCCTGAAATTTGATTATGTTTCTTTTTAAGTCCTCTATAACTTGTGGAGCAAGGGTGCCACTCTGCAAGGGGAAAAGATTTTTTTTATGAATTACTTGTTACAGCTCTCGTCATTACCCTTAGAAACTTATGCTCCTTATATTTGGGACAGGATTGAAAAGTTGTGGATAGTCTCCTCATCAGAGTGATGAGATGATGCCCTCTGAGACAGCGTATCTCGGGTAGCTTTTACACTGCTGTCAGAAGAAATTAGAGACACAGTCAACACTTCTGGGACTTGGCCCAGCATCCTTCAGCACATCTGAGCAGCAGCCAAACCAGAACTGGCTTCAGCGTCTTTGTACTCAACTCATCTTCCCCGGGGAACTGACAAAGCACTTCAGTTTCCCCTCAGCACTCCTGGTTCTGCTGCGCTTCCCTGTGCCCTGACAGCGCTGCCTTCCCATCCTGGTTGGAGGAGAGTCCTTCTTCTGCAGGGCTTGTTTGGAGCTGACTGGCAGGAAAGCTCCCGTTCCTTGTCACAGAGGTGCCTTGGAGGAAAATGGTGTGCTGCGTTACCTTCTTGGTAGTCTGCCATATCAGCCCCTTTTCACCTGTCTTTCAGGGCAGTGCGTGTCATTTGTCTTGTGATTTGCACAGTCCTGTGGGTGCATTTCACACTGCCTTTAATTTGAACCTATATAGTGGTACCCTCGTTGGCCCAGTGCCATCAATTGCCTTCAGGTGACATTATTTCTAAGTCATATACAGCTGATTTTGTGAACTCATGACTTTGCAGGCTGTTGATTTGTGCATTCTTCTTTACTGATATAGGTATATTTTCCTTTATGTCTTTTAAGCAATAAGCTGCTTCTTCAGTGTCACATTTCCCAGTTCATCCAATATATTTTTTCCACAGCTGACTTTCAATTCTTCAACTATTTGCTTGTTTCCTGCTCAAGATTAGCTTTAAAGGCACAAACTTAAGAGAAAAATGACTTGAGTTTGTCCGTGTAATTGTTGTGCATCAGCGTGCATACGTTCAAGCCTTCCCTTGAACCGAGGGGCGCAGAGGCAGTCACTGGCAAGCAGACGATATTCACGTTGCGGTCCGGTGTCAGTCGGCCAGCACAGCGTCTCTTCCTTCAAAGGGACCTGAACTTACGTCAAATTAACGACGGGAGACAAGGTGAGGGGGCCCGGAGCGCGAGGCCCGCCGTAACGTCCAGCCGTAGCACCTCGGCCCCACCGTCAAGGCCCCACCGGCCCCGCTGGCCCGGCAGCGCTGGCGGAAGCCGCCTCGGCGCGAAGCGAGGCCACAGCCCACCCGCCGCCGCCCCGACCCCGCCGGGCCCTCGCGCCCAGCCCCGGCAGAAGGCGCCCAGCGTGGCAGCGCAGCTCGGCCCGGGGGCTGCCGCGGGCGCTCCCCAGCTCGGGAGGCGTCGCCCCGGGGGCAGGTGACAGCGTCGAGGCCCGGGAGATCCGAGCGGGGCTGGGCGTCCCCGGCCTGGAGCAGGCGGGGTCTGGCCCTGCAGGGTGGGGGGTGGCTGGCTGGAGCCCCGCAGCGGTGTGGGGCCGGAGCCGCAGCCGTCCCCGGCGGTATCTGTAGTCGGGGCCCTTTCCCCAGGGGCAGGGGCTTTCTGCCAGCCGCCAGCCTCCAAATGCTGCGGCTGTTTCGTGGGTAATTTGGTTAACTGAGTAATTGCGGGAGTTCGGGCAGGGTGGGAGGAAGGAGTTGGCGGATGGTCATGAGGCCGCTCCCTTGAGGTGCTCTGGAAGCATAAAATACAGTCTGGAAAATGAATCCCAGACCCACCGGCAAAGAGGGGGCTTGAGCAGCACATGGCAGTGTGAAATAGCCAGCCGGGGGCCTGGGGAGGAAGGAGGGGATCGCTGATGGGCTGCTGGAGGCAAGCCATAGCGCCTGGTGCTGGACGCGGGCCTTGACACTTGGCCTCTGGCGGCTTCCCAGCGCCAGGGCTGGCTGCTGTGGCAAGTAAGGTGTTGGGGTTGCCTGTTGCCCTGTGGTCGTTTAAAGTCATTCACTGAGAAGAGAAGAGACAGGGAGCTCACAGCTGGAGGCATGGTTGTGTTAAGGCATGTTTAGGTACTGCTGCATGTGTGCTTTTCATAGATGCATTGAGGCCACCTGGTCCCATGACAGGGTTTTGTGTTATAAAAATGTGCTACATGTGCTCAGCATATAATTTTCAAATCTTCATAGCTTCATTTGAAAGCATGTACATGGCAAACATAGTATTACTCCTTGAGCAGGAGCTGTATTGTTTTACATAGGAGAAGATTTGAACTATATTTACTAAGATGTATGTTGTTCAATTTGAATAACTCAAGACTTAGTCCTTGGAAAGAGTGCAACTGAGACAAAAAAGCTATTGCTGTTTCTCCCTCCACCCTGGTTATTCATTCTACCCTTTGATTTATTGCATAATTCTCTGATGAGCTAAAGAGATCATTTCAGCTTTAACCAACCTTTTAATCTTGTAATTAAACCAAATAGTTTCAAAATCGATTATTCTCTGCAATACGGTAATATAAATGATTACTGTTTTGAAGGTCAGATCTAGCATTTTGAAATCAGAAACTTCTATCTCTCATCAACAGGCTTAAAAATGTACCTGAAAACATAATTGTGTGTCTTGGATCATTACGCTTACCAAGTGTATGAGTGTACTTAGGTTCTCAGGTTACTTTAATTCGAACAGCTCTTAAAGAAGCATGTGTAACCAAGTGCCTCACAGTAATAGTGTTCTATACTGGCTCTAGCAACTAAAATAAGTGAATGGCTTGGATATTTTGAGGAATTAGTAATGCAGTTTTTTTCAGTATTAGTGTGCTGTATATTTTTTACATCCATCCATCCATCCATCCATCCATCCATCCATCCATCCATCCATCCATCCATTTAAATCTTTTGTTACTATGATTAGGAAGCTTTTCAAGGCAGGATCATTAGGGCCTTCCATTAGCGCAGTTGTACTCATGTTTGCCTAATACAGTGCATTCTTAACCTCACAGGAGCTTTTTAACATCATCACAGCATAAATGATGATAAAGTATGTTTCTTAAATGTTTCTGTGACATACCCTACTCATTTAAACTGCCAATCTGGAGTAAAATTTAATAGACTCTCAAGATGAATAATAATTGAGAAATATTTTGTGTGTGTATGTGCGTATATATATATTTATATGTTTTACTACCAAAGGAAACTGAAGCTTTACTAACTGGAGGGGAAAAAAACCCAACTTTTATTTTTCTTCTGCGTTTTCTAGGGTCTTTCTGTAACTCTGGCACAGATGCTGTAAGACCACCAGTGATGGCTAAGTATTTTACTTCTTTATTGCTGAAAGGGGCTGAAGCATTTAGACAGGAGTTGGCTGATCAGGCCAAACAACACAGTATCACAGTAGTCAATGTAACAGCAAAAGTGGCCTCCGTTGGAGAAAATGGTAAGAACTGTTTTCACATTGTGACACAAGTATTTGTCCTGTAAATGTTTTGTCTGTTTGATTCATTTTGTTTGTCAGTGTCAATGTCTGATGCAATTTGTTGTCAAATGTCAAAACATTCAGTCTGTTTTGTCTGACTGATTCATAGTCATGTAGCAAATAGCTTAGCTATCAGGTATTTAAGATACATGTTGTGAATAGTAAAACTATTGTTTAAAAAATATACGGTCAAAGGTTTTTTTGTGAAAGTGTATTTATACAAGAAAAGATGACTGCTCTTAAATTGCGTGCTGTCTTATTTTTAAGAAAAGTCTGCATAGATGGCTTTTCCGTAGAACTGGTTGCTAAATATAGTTTCTGGGGCATTTGTGATGTGCCCCAGAAAATTAACTCCATCCCAGCCAGAGCCGGTACACTGTCTCACTTTAGGTTGTGATCATGCTGAATCATGTAAACCAGGCATTTTTGAGTTACTGGTAATCACATAACTGAAAACCTTGCCATAGAAAGCACAAGCAGAAAGAGTGACGGTTGGTATCAACTAGGTGTGTAATATTCTTCTCTCCTAGTCGACATTCTACTGATGTCTCAGGACATACTGTTAGAAATGGCTATACAGCTGGAATAATAAATCGAATCCTGTACTTAGAGAAGTCAGTATGAGCTTTGCCGCTGTTTTCACACAGCCATCTTAGTTTTCCTATGGGTTTCAAGGTTACATCCTTTGGACATAAAAATAGAGTGGTATGGTTAATGCAGAAGGACAGATACAGTACAGGAACACTGGCTACTTCAGAAAATGTTTTTTATATGTGCTGCTTATATTTCATGAAGGGTGTTTGAACTGTGTATCCAAATATTGTTTGGTTCCCTAAAATGTCCCCTTTTTTCTTTTTCTTTTTTTTTTTTTTTAATTTCTAAACCTGTGCCTATGTTCTGCAAATATTTGCATAATGTCTTTTTATCTCTAAGTCTGGGACTAGGCCTGTTTTGCACTTTTTGCCATACATGATGTTAATTATTTTTTTTTGCAGACAGTATGTTAGCTTGAAACCTCCAGGTTAAGGGCTGGGCATGAATTCCAAATCTTACTAGTAAAACTATTTCTCTCCATGTGTTGTTGATTCTTTTTCAATCATCCACAGAGCTGTGTAAATACCAACATGGGTAACCATTATTTAAAGGTAAAAATCTCAGGATTGACTTTCCTGAAATGAAACATATGTTTGAATTTTATTTCAACTGAGGTTTCAGAAGTTTTATTTCAGTTCCAGGCTGCTTATGGAAATTCTTCATGGTGTAAGAAATTCAAGCTTTAATCCTTAGGATTACTTTTTTGAGAATACTGTTTCTTCTTTTGTAGTGTTATGTAAAACAGAGGCTGTAAATAGCTGTCTAATGGTCCCAGAGCCCTCAGAACAGCCCAGAAAACTTTACCAAAGGCATTCTGTTGCTCATTACATTCTCAACTGTTGCTGTCCTCTTACTAGAAGCTTAACAAGGTAAATAAATTGAAACATGAAGTCAATACATATCTAGAGTCATGCCATTCTGAAATGGGGAAACTGGCCAAGATACCAAGATATATCTAAATAAATATCAGATATTTATCTGATAGCTGAAGAAACTGAAAGATCTCCACTAAAGGGGGGGGTGTGTGTACATATATATATGTATATATAGTTCTGTGTAGAAGCCAGAAGACTGGACACTTCTGTGTCTCAAAAATATAAGGTGCCTCAAAAAGATGTGGTTCAAGAGTAAGAAGCTTACTGCTCATGTAACATGGGCTAAATCCAAGGAGCAGGATATGTTACAGTGCAGCCATTACAGTATTTCAGTGTAGTATTACTCATCTTTCTGGCTCTGACACCCAAGACAGAGCTTCTTTTATCCTTGGCAAGTGTCAACTGTCTGTCTTGACCTCAGAAACTAGTGCCATTCTCTGATGTTATGTACCATTCCTCGGAATGTCATCATGGTTTTGGGCACTCAGGGCTTCTCCTTGAACTTAAGTGAAGATGTGACTGGAGTGGGATAGTCATGCCACTGACCTTCAGATGTTTTAACTTGGGCTTCCTGTAGAGCCAGTGGTGAGAAATGCTCAGAATAGTTTCAGGCCTAAGTTAAACTCTTGTTCTTTCCAGTTATGCTACATGGTACAGCTAAGCAATATAACCATAACCTGAATTGCCCCCTGGAGGAACCTTGCTTTCTAGCCTCTTAGTTTAGATGTTAAATTTAATGTCTAATATTGGGTAACACAGTTATCCTAAAGCATGATAAAAGGGCAAGGAATTAACATTTAGAAAACAAATTTCTTAACCAGTCACATCTTTAAAGGACTTGAAAATAATGGCTCTTTGACAATAACAAATGGCCCAGGGCATTTCCTGTTTTGGTCTGAGCTCATCTTCCTTTTTTTTTCTTTTGTAAGCTTATATTTTAGTAGTATTTCAGGCTGGCCATTGCCCATCCTGTAGGAAAAACAGAAGGCAGGGAGCTTAATACACACTAGACATCTGCCCTGCATAGAATGAAGTCATACTCCTGAAAAGAAGAGCCTGTATTTGTGCCATGCGATGGGACTACAGTGTTCTTTGCAGTCCTTGAAGAGAAGCACAGTCTTCTTCCCTGAAAGTGCACCAGCAGATGAAAGATGATGAAAACTCATGAAGTCTCTGTTGCTTCTCAAAGGGTTGATTAATGAGCAGCTAGTTTTTTAAACATGTTTTTATACCATTATTTTCAGCCAAATCAGCAAGTAGATCCATGTGGCCAAACAGGTGCTGGGACAGCAGAAGAGCAGGCAGAAATGCTGGTGGGACAAAAGAGCAGGGCTGTTTCTCATCTATTAGGCAGTCTTAGATTGGCTAAATTGCTTCTGAAGTTGCATCTTTGGCAATTCTTCAGCAAGGAGTCAAATATGCAGGAGGCTGGCTGGATTGCAGCCTTTGGGCATATCCAGACTTGCAGAGTTAGAGAGAGTATTTCCAAATGTTGTTCAGCATAAAGTTCTCCATTTAATGCTGCCCTGATGTTGTCACAACATGCTGCAGCCAAGGATGAGAAGAGTTTTGAAGCAGGCCAGGCTTCCTTACTGAAAGTTTGCTCACAGCTGAAATCTGAAGAAATTGAAAGGTTTCCACTGAAATGATGAGTGTTACCAAGCACTGGCTGATCTGACCCTCTGTAGTCAGAATAAACCCCATTTTGCAAAAACTGAGCTGTAAACAGCAAAATTCTGTTGTTAGTAATTCAGTTTTGTGCATCTGAGTTTCCCTTTGCTGTTTCAACAGATTATAGGATCTGACTGCAGTTCCAGTCAGGTGCTTTTGTATAGTGTTGCCAAGTACTGTCATGTACTGCATCATGTATGGGGGTGCACTGAAGAATACACAGACATTTATAAAGCACCGTAAGATCTTTCTGGGTGAATGGTGTTATAAACCTAAGATAATTATTCCAACAATCCAAAAATTCTGTATAAAGCAGATTTTGGCATTGTGAAAAGAAACAAAACATGCAATAATTTAGGGGTAAGGGAGGAATCCTTTTATTTTAAGGATAATATTAGTATAAAGTTAGAAATGAGTAATTTTCTAACTCATTTCTAACTGGGTGACTCATGCTCTTGGCAAATTAATTATCCAAGACAAATGATTCAGAAATAGATGCTATAGTTTTATTATTTTTTTAATCAGATGGCTATTGCTGTTACAAATAAACATGAGGCTTGATTTCAGGTATAACAAATGTAGCTATACGCTGCAAATTATGCCACAGTGCTGCTTGAGTATGTGTTACACATGCCAATTTTTCTTATCTGATGTTTTGGTTTCAGTTTTAGGTGAATGCTGTAGTAGCTACTGGGTGTCTAAAGCAGCTGTGGCCACCAAGAATCTCAGCAGTGAACTTTGACAAGGGAAGTCTAATGTGGTATGTATTTCTTTCCATACAGGAACTGTGATTTATTAAAGCCTCATCACAGGAACATTCCTATGAACAAACTTTTCACCTCAGAATTCTTAATAAATTGTTTGATGAATATTATTGAGAACATTGACATGGGGATGATGGAAGATCCATGCCATCTTTGTTTGGGATGGATATATTGTATTGTTGGCTGTAACCCCCTGTCTCTGTTCTCTTTCTTTTTTTCTCCCTGCCCTGCCCCTCCTCCTTGGCTGCAGTTTGTAAGGGAATATCACAATGCAGGTCTGATCTGTTGAAACCACAGCTAATGCCCATGCCTGCCTCTGATGGGAAGAGAACACAGACCACAAGTTTGGGATTTCTGGCCTCTTTTTAGGCAAGTCTGTTGCTTATCTTCCCCTTTGCCCCCCAGTTCCCTTTGTTCCTGCCCTTCCTCTGTATCATTAATTCATATCAAAGTTCAGTGTTATTGGTTGCTGGGAACGCAGTTTCATTTGGCTATACGTACACTCTTCCCTAAAAAAAGTCAGATACTACCTCCACATTGCATGTTCATCGTGCAGTGAAAATATGGAGCATGATTTTATTGTAGTAGTTCTGAATGATTTTCAGCTGAAGTAATGAAGAGGAAAGTCAGGCACATTTTTGTGAGGGGTTCATGTTTCTCAACTATGATTCTTAAATTGGAAGTTTTGAGTTTTTAATAACATTAGAAATTATTCATGTTCATTGCAGATACCTATACATCCTTATTCTTAAAAGGTAGGATATTTGCTAGCATAGCTGAAATTATTCCTGTAGTGAGACAGGAGAATGTCTAAGGAAAACTGCATTGAGTAATAGTTTCTATTCTCTTTATTTTGTTCAGTTGTAAATATAGTAGACAACAGATGAAATAGCTATTGACGTAGAGAATAACACAAATTATGTCAAACAAGGACTTCAAACAGTGTGTTTTGAGGTCAGTAACCTGTGTGCCTAGAACTTTGGTCACACTGGTGACAGCCAGCTGACATAACTTATGTGGATGTACATGCAAAGATAAATAGGTAGCTTTTTGCTGAATTTTCCAAGCAGAACAGCAAGATGTCAGTGAAGGTGTATGTTTCTAATAGGCTCAAGGTGCTTCAACAAAGGAAGCTGTTATAGGTAAATTCTCAAATTGATGTGAGACAGGGCCAATAAAAATTCCAATTGTTTATTTAGCAAGCGGCAACAAGCAAAACAGCGCTGGGCGGCCGGGGAGTTCAACTCCACCAATGGCGCGCACTTTCGAAGTTTTTTTGTCTTGCTTATGTGTTACAAAGTGATGTATATTAATGAAACTCTCATATATATTCATAATCTATCCCCGCCTACCCCCGCTTCATATTTTAATGAGGTTTCTCTGCGCAGTAAACTTCAACAGTTCTGGGCGGTGGTCGCAGAGTCCTGAATAGTGGTCGTAGAGATGAAGTATCTCCTCTTCCTCGCCGTTGAACTTTTCACCCCAAGGTTCTGCGCAGCCTCTGTAGTTCTCTGACATGTCTCTGCTTGCCTCTTGTCTCTACATGTCTCTGTTAAAGCTCTGATAAGGACGCACCACTATATCTTCTACCTACCCCCTACACAGCCTTGATTTATTATTTTAGTTAAGCTAAGCGCTTGCTGTTAGTCGGTTAGTTTTATACAATGTAGCAATATTAGCTTTACACAGCTCAGGTGGTGATTTACTTCTCCATTGTTTTAACTGAATTTGATGAATAAATAGTTTACTATCTATCACAGAAGCCAATACTGATGAGTTAACTTGCTGAAACTGCAAGAGGGTTTTTTTGCTTGTTTGTTTGGTTTTTATACCTAAATGGATCCTGTTTTCAATAAACAGCATGAAGGAGGAGTCTTTCCAGGGCTCTGCCATATCAAATAGAAGACAGCATGTTCTGTCTGATGAAATGTAGGTTTGACTGCTAATCGGCCAACGCAAAGCACTGCTAAATTAATAGCCAATTTTGCTGAGAATTCAACTTCTCAGGAACTGAAGGTGTTTCCTGAATCTGTGACTGGCTGAGAAAAATGGGAATTCCTTTTAAGAAAATCAGGATATTCTGATTTTTTTCAAACAGAAGTCTTTCATATTTCCATGTCAGCACTGATCCTGCCTAGGCAAATGAGTTAAAAATCGGAGAATGACTCTGGAATACTGCAACTGAATTTTCCAGTTGGGGGCATGGATATTTTAATTTTCATTTTGGGTCAAACTGATCCAAATACGTGTTTCGGTTTGGAGGTGAGACCTGTCTGCAAGTCCTTTCTCAGCTCTCTCACTACTTTTTGTTTTAGCATTGTTGCTTTTGTTTCTTTAAATGGGAGAAGAGCAGTTATTCACACTTTATGAAGTGTCTGAAGACCTGTGGGTACAGAGCACTCCATTAGTGCAAAGTATTTAAATGTAGAACTATGTCTTCTTCCTTTTTCCTTATGCCAGTCTGTGCTGTGACTGAAATCAGTCTGCTTACAATCAAATTTAATAGGGGCAGAGAATATTTTTTTTATGTTTTAACCACAGACTTTCTCATTCAGTGAAAGTAGGGTTCCAGCCTATTTCTCTCTGCAGGAAATTCATATATATATTTTTTTTTAATGTTTTAATTGATTAGGTAGTTTTTGCTACTCCTATGAAAACAGTCATGATGTGTCTATCCAGTGCTGTTTGCATTTGCTTCAAAATGTGGGAATTAATCCATGCTAAAAATTACTTGGTTTATGTGTGCGTTGTTTAGTTTATATGTTCTGGGAGGATCTAAGGACTGAAAACTGGCAATAATAAGGAGGTCATAAATCAGGCAGCTTTTCTTGGTTTAGGATTTTAGGTCAGGCGTATCAATTCCAGCTTATGCTAGATTGCAGCTGTGCTTGTGAATGGAGACTAGATCATGTCATGTAATTTGTGGGGATTTTCTCACTTGCAATCCATGACCACTGATGCCTCATAACCACTGCAGCAGGGGTAGCTGTACCTTCCTGTCTGGTTTGTGTGCTTGTTCTCTTTCTTTTTTTTCTTTCTTTCTTTTTTTTTTTTTTTTTTTCCTTCTAAGAGGAAATGAAATTAAGATAGATGTCTCCTTTGGTATTTTAAGTAAATTTTATAAAGGGAGGAAACGCAAATCAGTTGGTGCTTGCCACATATAGAGCAGTCAGACAAAAAGTATGAGGGGTTGATGTCTTAGCACTATCAGTTCTCTTTTCAGTGGATATACAGAGGTTTTGTAAACAAAAAAGGTATGTCTGTCTCCTGTTGTACAGGAGTTACACAATGCTTTTGTTTTCTTTTCCCGTGTGTGAAATGTCTGGCACCAAAGTAACTCCGAGGCTTCTTTATCTGACTTCTCTGTCAAAATTAAGGATAAATACAGCAAATTTGATTAGCAGTGTTCATGAGATCAAGGAGTCTGTTTTACCATTCTGGGTTAAAAAGAATGATAA